>NC_069499.1:577591476-577891476 GCF_027579735.1 Bombina bombina
GTAAGAACATCCCATTGCCACAAAAGAAACAGCAAACCACCTGTATACTCCATAAATAACATCCACTCGCCACAAAAGAAACAGCAAACCACCCTGTATACTCCATAAATAACATAGAGCCATCTGGATGAACAATCCCAGAGAGTTCCAACCATCATAGCCTTATGTATGTAACTTCAAACCTATATCATATATAGGAGAGATCATGTTGCTTAATAAAAATAGAGAGATCATGTAACTAAGGTCTTGGGGGCATATAGTTCACAATTATCAACAAAATATGTTTATGTGCATAAAAATGATACAAAAGTGTTACATAAAAGACATAACATAGTTAAAAACAAATTAAAATTAAACACACCTCATTTGTCTTCCATAGGGAAGATATGTTACATAATTGTTAAAACAATAGGACAACAGGGAACACATAGTGTTATCAAATATATCTAATATCAGCATATAGACACTAGGAAGATATAGTTTAAATAAACACTATAACTTAAAAGAGACAAACATATCAAAAGAGAGAAATGGAAGCATGGACTCTCAATTATGTTTACATCCCAACACATAACAGATCAGTAGACTCTCAGATATTGGATCAATGAACTCTCATGAACAATGGGATGTCTTCTGTACTTTATAAAAAGTTCTGCCAGCCTGTCTGGATATTCAAGCCTCTTGGTGCCAGTGTACAAAGTTCATGTATCCAACGTGCTTCTTTCTTGAGGAATATTTTGGCTCTATTACCTTCTTAGAGCTGGCACATGGTCGATGATCCTGAATAGTAATTCACTCACAGTGTGCCCCGCTTCAAGAAAGTGACGAGCAACTGGATGTTCTACGTTTCCCGTCTTTAAAGCCAATCTGATGTTGGAACGATGATTAGCCATCCTAACTCTGGCGTCATCGGTCGTCTTACCTGTGTAAAGTTTTCCACAGGGACAGTTAAGCAAATACACAATGAACTGGGTTGTGCACGTGAGGAAGAATTATTTAAATATTATACATATTTCACAGTGTTTTGATCAGTAATTCACTAATTACACAGGCTTAGGCTTGTTTTGCACACGGCTCATTTTGATTGGTAGCCCACCTGGGGGAGTGGTTTGTAGGCTTATAAATGTTTTGATTTTTCACTTGATATTTGTCAGAGGAAGGGACGCTGCTAGTCCCGAAACGTCACAATAAATTCTTTATTTACACTGATGTCCACAGCCCAGTGAGTGCTTTTCTTATTTTGCAAACTATATATATATATATATATATATCAAACAAGTAGAACGTTACAGTTCAGGAATCCTGACCTGAGAACAAGCGGTACTCACAAAAATGCGCTAGTCAGGGGGAAAGGAAATAGTTGGCAGCTGTTAGAGACTAGAACATTACAGGGGTAAACCCCAATAGTGTAAAATTAACAATGAATGTACAAGGGGTTAACAGCGCTCTCAAGTCCTTATATGAACAGAATAGTATGCGATTGATATATATACAATATCAGTGATGTAAGAGACCAATATTCCTTTAATATAAACAAAATGTCATAGAAGATCTATTTGATGATCTTTAAATGCAGTGAATTCCCTTACCAGAATTTACCTCAATCATATGAGGTAAGTTGCCGCACTGGAAGGGATACTCAGTTCTTTGTAGTTGGTTAATCCGGAATACCAGTGTATGCTTCTATGGTTTCATCCACCTCTGGGAGTATGTAGAGATTTTAATTCTTCAAATAGTAATCTCCAAGGATACGTGTGTGGATGTGCTCGCCGCCTCTTGGAGTATGAAGTCTTGGTATGTACTTCCTCATCCGCAGCTTTTCTTATTTTAACCCCTTCTTAGCCCTTGTTATTTCGCTAGTTCGACCTTAGTTTTTAGATGGAAGTTTAAACCACCATGGATTCACTTATCAAGTTCCTGACTTGAAGAAGTTGGGGGAGGGAGGGCCCTTTTTAAGAACTGTACAGGAAGTCCAAATCCTCTCTCTGCTTGTTTCTTTGAAGTTTTCACATGAAGCGTTCCAGGACAGTCTATCTACTGCCAGGATGGTTCATGGGGCCTCAAGAGAAGTCTTTAAGGTTTTATGATTGCTGATTACATCATGTCTTGCTCCCTCCTTAGTCCAGTGAATATGCAGGAAGTCTTCTGGTATCAGCATCTGTCAGTCATCAGGATAAGACTTCTGTTAAGCTTTCTTCTGTTACTACACAGACATAACGAATCGCTCAGGTGATAACATGCCACCTCTGTCCATTCCTCAATGGCTCCACGGGATTCCCCGCAGCTGCTCTGTTTACATTAAGCCCACTGGCACATAAAGCATCTATCCGCATATAAATCCAATCCTGAAACATACCAAGTTATGCTCATTATCCAAATCTTACAGGATTGAACCGAAGCTCCAACAGGCTAAACCACGCCCCCAGACTGATGTCATTCCATCGTCGCATCAAATACAGTTTGTTGCAACTTGCAACTCTCCTGTAACATAGAAAATCACACAACAACTGTTATGTTCCTCATACATATCTTCTGCTGTATGAAATTATAATAAGTACAACTACAATCTGCAGTTGTGCTCCAACACCATATTCTGATACGTTTTACAGTTTTACATACTCACCATCACAGTGATTTCAACAGATGCAAGTCTCACAGGTTGGGGAACTGTCTAGGGGTATCTGACAGCACAAAGAGTTTGAAAACCTCAAGAGGCAAGGTTACCAATCAATATTTTAGAACTCCGTGCTATTTTCAGGGCTCTTCAGGCTTGGCCTCTACTAAAGAGAGAATAATTAATTAGTTTTCAGACAGACAATATCACAACTGTGGCATATGTCTATCATCAGGGTGGGTGTCAAATACTTTCTTGGGCAGAATTCAACTCTTGTCTAATTTCTGCAATACATATCCCGGGTGTAGACAATTGGGAAGTGGATCATCTCAGCCACCAAACTTTACACCCAGGGAAGTGGTCTCTCCATCCAGATGTATTTTGTCAGATTGTACAGATGTGGGGTCTTCCAGAAATAGATCTCATGGCGTCCCATCTAAACAAGAAATTTCCCAGGTATCTTTCCAGGACCAGGGATCCTCAGGCGGAGATGGTAGATGCGTTAGCAGTTCCTTGGCCATACCAACCTGCTTACATCTTTCCGTCTCTAGTTCTTCTTCCAAGGGTGATCTCCAAGATCATAATGGAACATTTGCATGTGTTTCTGATAGCACCAGCATGTCCTCACAGATTTTGGTTTGTGGATCTTGTCCGGATGTCCAGTTGCCAACCTTGGCCACTTCCTGTAAGACCAGACCTTCCGTCTCAAGGGCCGTTTTTCCATCAAGATCTCAAATAGCTAAATTTGAAGGTATGGAAATTGAACACTTAGTGCTTAGTCATAGAGGTTTCTCTGACTCGGTGATTTATACTATGCTACAGGTTCGTAAGTCTGTTTCAAGGAAGATTTATTATCGGGTTTGGAAAACCTACATTTCATGCTGTTCTTCTCATAAATTCTCTTGGCATTCTTTTAGAATTCCTAGAATTTTCCAGTTTCTTAAGGATGGTTTGGATAAAGGTTTGTCTGCAAGTACTTTGAAAGGACAAATCTCTGCTCTTTCTGTTTTATTTCATAGAAAGATTGCTAAGCTTCCTGATATTCACTGTTTTGTTCAGGCTTTGGTTCGTATCAAGCCTGTTATTAAATCAATCTCTCCTCCTTGGAGTTTTAATTTGGGTTTGAAGGCTTTGCAGGCTCCTCCTTTTGAGCCTATGCATTCTTTGGATATTAAACTACTTCTTTGGAAAGTGTTGTTCCTTTTGGCTATCTCTTCAGCTAGAAGAGTTTTTGAATTGTCTGTTCTCTCTTGTAAGTCTCTCTTTTTCTGATTTTACATCAGGATAAGGCTGTTTTGCGGACTTAATTTAAATTTCTTCCTAAGGTTGTGAATTCTAACAACATTAGTAAGGAAATTGTTGTTCCTTCCTTGTGTCCTAATCCTAAGAATACTCTTGATAGATCTTTACATTCTTTGGATGTTGTAAGAGTTTTGAAATATTATGTCGAAGCTACTAAAGATTTCAGGAAGACTTCTAGTCTATTTGTTGTTTTTTATGGTCCTAGGAAAGGTCAGAAAGCCTCTGCCTTTTATTTGGCATCTTGGTAAAAGCTTTTAATTCACAAGGCTTATTTGGAGGAAGCTTCAGTTGATCAGATTTGCGAAGCAGAAACTTGGTCTTCTTTGCATACATTTACTATATTTTACCATTTTGATGTATTTTCCTCTTCTGAAGCAGTCTTTGGTAGAAAAGTTCTTCAGGCAGCTGTTGCAGTTTGATTCTTCTGCTTATGATTTAAGTTTTTTTTTTCTTGTAATTTTTTATTTTTTGGTGTGGATTTAATTTTTTTCAGCAGAAATAGCTGTTTTTTCTCTCCCTCTCTAGTGACTCTTCTGTGGTCTTCCACATCTTGGGTATTTCTATCCCATACATCACTAGCTCATGGACTCTTGCCAATAACATGAAAGAAAACATAATTAATGTAAGAACTTACCTGATTAATTTCTTTAATATTGGTAAGAGTCCATGAGGCCCACCCTTTTTATGGTGGTTTTGATTTTTGTATAAAAGCACAATTATATTTTCAGTTCCTCTTTTTGTATGCTTCTTTACTCCTTATTTTATCACCCCACTACTTGGCTATTCGTTAAACTGAATTGTGTGTGTGGTGAGGTGTGTATTTATAGGCATTTTGAGTTTTGGGAAACTTTGCCCCTCCTGGTAGGATTGTATTTCCCATACGTCACTAGCTCATGGACTCTAGCCAATATAAAAGAAATTAATTTATCAGGTAAGTTCTTACAAAAATTATGTTTTTCTTCTTAAACGGGGAGAGTCCACAGCTGCATTTGTTACTTTTGGGAATTCAGAACCTGTCCACCAGGAGGAGGCAAAGACACCCCAGCCAAAGGCTTAAATACCTCCCCCACTTCCCTCATCCCCCAGTCATTCTTTGCCTTTTGTCACAGGAGGTTGGCAGAGAAGTGTCGGAAGATTCGGTTTAGTCTCCTATGGGGAGTAGTACTCTTCGGAATGGGACTGGAGTTTTAAGTAGTCCTGTCAGCCTCTCAGTCCCAACTCATATTAGAAGCTCCCTAGGCAGCGTTGACGAGTTTTGCTGCCTGCTTTCTTCACTTAAGTCCTTGTCAGAAGCGATGCTACTATCTGTCACATTTGAAGGGCCGTGTTCCTGTTCCAAGGGGTAGATTCCGGTAAGATAGTTTATTTTTACTTTCAATATGAGAATGTAATGTAAATGAAGAAGTCAGGGTCTCAGTGGAACTCCTTTTTATCTTTATGGAATCAAGGGTTAATATCTCCTGAGGGGGGTTATTGAACAGGGGGACTTTTATCATGTTTGTTATGTGATTCTGTATGCTAATGTGTAGTGATGCTTGGGCTCGTGGCTATTTCGGAACATACCGGCCTTTTTTGTCAGGCTGCTTGTTCCTTTTCTTTGGCCTGCACGGTGCACCATCTGACAAGGCATGGTCACTTTTTTGTTCTCCATTTCCGTATTTCTGACCATGTTGTGACAGAGAGAGTCTGTTTCGCTAGTTGTCTGGGTCATAGGAGGTGGTGACTGCCCCAGCCATTGGGGGTGTAAGGTGTCGTTTATTTTTTATCCATAATTTCAATCACTAAGTTATGGAGGATTCAGATTTTTTGGAGACGGATGTCTCAGATTCAAATTCTACTTCTTGCAAAGAATATGAAATGGCCCGGGTAATCCATGCCCATCAGTTATGTTCTGAATGAGTGCTCTTTTCTTCTGAATCAGAGAACTTAGTGTCTGCCGAGCCATCCGCCACTGGGGATCCCATATCCCTTGAGGCGCACGCCCTATCCCTCGTGGGATATGGGATCCTCAGTGGCGGATGGCTCGGCGGACTCTAAGTTCACAATCCTCTAAGGGCCTAGAACCTTCTTTTGCTATGAAAGCAGGTGTCCCAAATGCCGTTACCCCTTCTCCAGAAGGCAGCTTGTTTCCTCCAGAAGTTATGGCATGGTTCCACATGGCCATATCTATGGCGTTGGCGCATTTACATCTTCCAGGAAGATACTGTCTGTGTTCTGTTAACCAGGGCTTGTCAGGCGTTGGATCATCTGTATCAAATCAGCCCTCTGGGGTAGCAGTTTCCTCTGAGGCTTCAGGGGTCCAACCCTTGGGGCCAGGGTCATCAGTTGCCCTGGCAGAGGTAAGTCTTGCCTTTCGTTATAGACTGGCGCGCCTTCGTGTCCTGCTGAGGCATGTTTTGGCAGTGCTGGAGGATCCAAGTCCTAATGGGTCGATGGATCCTAGGTCTTCCGTTCCAGATGGCAAGATTAGTTAGACGAATAGGGATGAAGTCAATATCCTTGTCTCCATTTTTCTTTTTTTTGGAGTATCTTATTCCAGTTCTGAGCTTTGGAAGAATTGGGTCTCTGACCGGCTGGTCCTGTTAGTGTGTCCATTCTTCTTGGGCGCTTACCTGCGGGTACTGCCTTCATTTACTTTGATCCGGTTAAGATGTATTTTATTTCATTTTGAGAAGCTAATGTCTGTTCTTCTATGGAATTTGATACTAGCGTTTTTGTGGTCGCTTTAGCACTTCCACGGAAGTTAAATAATAAGTGTTAGGACATTGTTATGTCTATCGTTTATTTTGTCTATCCCTACTAGGGCTTCGACTTTTCTGTGGCCTTGTACAGTTCTGGGGTGCCCTATATATCAGGCTGGACCTGTTTAGGCGCTAGTTTTTCTGTTCCTTGAGGTCTATACTAACCACGTGGTGCCCGTTATAACGGTTGGGGTGCTGAGTTGCTCACTCTGGTGAGGAGTTAGTTTTCTTGTTTTTCTTGATTTTACATGTTATAGGAGGCCTTTCCTTCCTAGATGTCAGGCTGATCCTCATTTATTTATTTGGGTGGGGCATCAGAGGGGATTGTGCTCAGTCCTCAATGTCCTGTTCCTGATTGTTGGCGGAGTTACCAGGATTGGATCCTGCTAAGGCTTGCTCTGGGGGTTCCTGAGGTCCTTTGGCTTCAGAGCTAGAGTTTCTCCTTCCCAATAGGGTTGGAAGTTCAGATGACTCCTTGGAAATCCGTGGTACCAGGTTTAGGTGGTGATTACTCATCTCCTCTATGGTATTCTTTTTCTTGGATTGTCCTTTTTGAATCCTTGGTGACAGTACCTTTTCCTTAAAAGGTCGAGTTTGCTTGTGCAGCTTTTTTCCCCTTCTTGGGGCTGGTTTTCTGGTCATCTGTTTCTGGAAGTTTAGGATTTTGGCCTTTTTTTTCCCCTATGGTATCTCGTCTGCTCCCATATTTTTGGAGCTCTGGAGATTGTGTAGTCTCTTTTTTCCTGCAGTTGCCCCTGCTTAGCCATTTTGGTTTGATCTGTCGCTCGTCAGGAGTTTGGGATGCTCTTTCATTCGTAAATTCCTCAAGCTGTAGAGGTTTCCGGAAGGTTGATCCAGAGAGGATTTTCTATATTTTGAGCTCTGTTCTCTCGTAAGTTTACCTTAGTCTTTAGACTTAGTGGGTGTTGTTTCTCAAGCCTTTAGGTGTTAAGCTCTCTGTCTCTGGGATTTGGATGTGGCTGTGATTGCATCACCTATGGTGCAAGTTCTTCTCCGGATGGTGTAACCCAATGGTTCCTCAGGGATTAATAGTTTGAAGCCGGTTCCAGTTGTCCGATTTTATGGACCTCATCTTTGTCTTTGACTGGACGTTTTGGGTTTTTTGTGTCCAGATCTCTTAGATGGATCTGGACAGCCCAGTTTTCCGGTTCCAGAACATCCTCTTGTCCCTTCTGGCCGTTTCTTTTTTCTCTTAACTGAGAATTTTAATTTCTACTGGGCCGGCTGTAGTAGCCGGATGGTTCCTATCAATTGGTATTGTCCTTTTGATGTCTGTCTTCAGCTTTAGGCTCCATTCCTGTGGGCGGGTGAGCTGTTATGTTTGCGTTTCCCCTCCCTTTGGGGAGGATTGGGCATACCACAGTATCCGCCTGGTGCCCCGGAGGTCTTTTTCTTCCTCTGTTCAGTGGGGTCCTCCCTGCCATGTGTGCAGGATGTCGTGTGAAGGGTCAGATTCTAGTGTCATGCCGTTACTGTAGTTTACTTTGATCCGGTTAAGATGTATTTTATTTCATTTTGAGAAGCTAATGTCTGTTCTTCTATGGAATTTGATACTAGCGTTTTTGTGGTCGCTTTAGCACTTCCACGGAAGTTAAATAATAAGTGTTAGGACATTGTTATGTCTATCGTTTATTTTGTCTATCCCTACTAGGGCTTTCGACTTTTCTGTGGCCTTGTACAGTTCTGGGGTGCCCTATATATCAGGCTGGACCTGTTTAGGCGCTAGTTTTTCTGTTCCTTGAGGTCTATACTAACCACGTGGTGCCCGTTTTAACGGTTGGGGTGCTGAGTTGCTCACTCTGGTGAGGAGTTAGTTTTCTTGTTTTTCTTGATTTTACATGTTATAGGAGGCCTTTCCTTCCTAGATGTCAGGCTGATCCTCATTTATTTATTTGGGTGGGGCATCAGAGGGGATTGTGCTCAGTCCTCAATGTCCTGTTCCTGATTGTTGGCGGAGTTACCAGGATTGGATCCTGCTAAGGCTTGCTCTGGGGGTTCCTGAGGTCCTTTGGCTTCAGAGCTAGAGTTTCTCCTTCCCAATAGGGTTGGAAGTTCAGATGACTCCTTGGAAATCCGTGGTACCAGGTTTAGGTGGTGATTACTCATCTCCTCTATGGTATTCTTTTTCTTGGATTGTCCTTTTTGAATCCTTGGTGACAGTACCTTTTCCTTAAAAGGTCGAGTTTGCTTGTGCAGCTTTTTTCCCCTTCTTGGGGCTGGTTTTCTGGTCATCTGTTTCTGGAAGTTTAGGATTTTGGCCTTTTTTTTCCCCTACGGTATCTCGTCTGCTCCCATATTTTTGGAGCTCTGGAGATTGTGTAGTCTCTTTTTTCCTGCAGTTGCCCCTGCTTAGCCATTTTGGTTTGATCTGTCGCTCGTCAGGAGTTTGGGATGCTCTTTCATTCGTAAATTCCTCAAGCTGTAGAGGTTTCCGGAAGGTTGATCCAGAGAGGATTTTCTATATTTTGAGCTCTGTTCTCTCGTAAGTTTACCATAGTCTTTAGACTTAGTGGGTGTTGTTTCTCAAGCCTTTAGGTGTTAAGCTCTCTGTCTCTGGGATTTGGATGTGGCTGTGATTGCATCACCTGTGGTGCAAGTTCTTCTCCGGATGGTGTAATCCAATGGTTCCTCAGGGATTAATAGTTTGAAGCCGGTTCCAGTTGTCCGATTTTATGGACCTCATCTTTGTCTTTGACTGGACGTTTTGGGTTTTTTGTGTCCAGATCTCTTAGATGGATCTGGACAGCCCAGTTTTCCGGTTCCAGAACATCCTCTTGTCCCTTCTGGCCGTTTCTTTTTTCTCTTAATGGAGAATTTTAATTTCTACTGGGCCGGCTGTAGTAGCCGGATGGTTCCTATCAATTGGTATTGTCCTTTTGATGTCTGTCTTCAGCTTTAGGCTCCATTCCTGTGGGCGGGTGAGCTGTTATGTTTGCGTTTCCCCTCCCTTTGGGGAGGATTGGGCATACCACAGTATCCGCCTGGTGCCCCGGAGGTCTTTTTCTTCCTCTGTTCAGTGGGGTCCTCCCTGCCATGTGTGCAGGATGTCGTGTGAAGGGTCAGATTCTAGTGTCATGCCGTTACTGTAGTTTCAGTATAGGGTCTCCTTTTTGGGAGGGGAAGGGAAGTGTGTCTGGGTTCTGGAACCCGAGCTTGTCCTTGGGGGGCGGGTCTGGATCTCCTCCTTTTCTTTCATGTAATTGGCAAGAGTCCATGAGCTAGTGACGTATGGATATACATTCCTACCAGGAGGGGGCAAAGTCTTCCAAACCTCAAATGCCTATAAATACACCTCACACCCCACCCACAACTCGGTTTTACAAACTTTGCATCCTATGGAAGTGGGGAAGTAAGTTTGTGCTTGTTTTTTATGATTTCTTCTATGATAAGTGCTTCTAAGCATTTTGAATCCCAATTCCTCTCAGAGTAAAGTGTTTGTCAGAGGGATGTGAAGAGAGTATCGCCTATTGATTTTATGGTTTATGGGAAATCTTTTTGAGGGTTCTCTGTTATCGATCGTAGGGATTAATCTCCTACTTCCCTTTTCAGATCGACGATATACTTTTATATACCATTACCTCTGCTGATAGTTTTCAGTACTGGTTTGGCTATCTGCTATATGTGGATGGGTGTCTTTGGGTAAGTATGTATCATTATTTAAGACACTCTCAGCTATGATTTGGCGCTTTATGTATTAATATAAAGTTTTAAATATATGTATTTCTTATATTTGCCATGAGTCAGGTCTATGTATATTTCCCTTTGCTAGCTTGTTAGGATAACAGTCTAAACTGTTTCAATATAGGAATCATGTTTGGGAAGTTTATCTAAACTTTTTTTCTTACCTGGGGTTTAGCCTTTTTCTATTTTGACTTGTTTTTCATTTTTTTGCGGGCAAATCTAGGCTCGCAAGAACACAAAAATGCTGTTTTTTATTGCGTCATTCCTTTGCGCAAAATTTTGTAGGTGCAAAGTTGCGCCTCTGATGGTGCAAATTTTGTAATTTCCTGCATATTTGTTGACGCTAGTTGTTTTGGAGCAAAATCACGTTTGTTATGACGCGAGTTGTCATTTTCTGGTGTTAGTTTTGCGGCAAAAAATGTAAACTTCCTTTTGCGTAATGCGTCCTTATTGGCATCAAAATTTTGTTATTTTACCCCTCTCCCTCTATTGCTCACTGTTTTCATTCATTTTGAAAGCTATTATGCCTGCTTTTTTTATTTTATTTTTTGTTTACTGAAACTGTTACATTGTAGAAATTGAATGTTTTGCCTAATGTTGTTTTTCTTTTTCTGTTACATTTTGCGAGATGTCTCATACTGATTCTAACTCTGATGTTACTTTCCAAACTATGATGCCCTGAAACACAATTCTACAAAATGTTTTTTTCATTATTAAGCTGTTGTTATTTCTTCAGCTCAATTATGTGGCATTTATTTATTATATTTTATGCTAGTAATGTTTCTACATGTACAATGACATTTACTGTTTTACTTATTCAGTTCATGTACTTTGATTTCATCTGCAAACACCATATGTTATTGCTTTATATCATAAAAGGTTATGACTGCTATTATGCCTTTAAGTAAACTTACAAGGTCTTTTCAAAATTGTTAAGATTTAATTAATTTTGTTCTGACCGACAGCATACTTAGGTTTATTCTACTGATGAAGCTTTTCTTTGGTTCAAAGGATCCTGTATCAGACAGTTTTGTTAAAAATTCTCCTTATTTTTCATTTGAACATTCTTTGTTCAGGAAAATGTGTTATTTTTAGCTTTTAGGAGCCTAGTCCTCCTATTAAATGTTATTTTAAAATCTAGATTTTAAGATTTTATTCAAAATACTATCTGTATTATGTTCTAAATAATGGTTTATCCTGATTCCCTTTTGGGACTGTACTACTATTTCTATGGAAATTGGTACTTATTTTTAGGATTCTTTAGAGTTTGAATATAACCTTAGTAGAGCATATTCACGTACTGTTTATATTTTCAGCTCAGCCTTATCTGTGGCTGACATTACTGTTTTTTTCAACCTTTTTGTTGTTGAACAGTTAGCTTAAGAAGTTTTAGATTCTCAAGTATATAACTCTGTTTATTTACCTCTGATGTATTCATTTTATTATGTTGACTATATCTATTATTATGATTTCAAATATATTTTTATTATCTCTAGCTTGTTAGGATAATAATTTGTTTGATTTCTATTATCTCCACTATTTTTGGAGGTTTAGAATTTTTTCTGCCCTACTTTTAGTCCGGTGATGTAGATCAGTTGCTGAATGTCCTGACTACTAATGCTTGTTCTAGATCCAAGGATCATAGATTCATATCCCGGCAGGGTTAATTCAGCCCTTCGGCCTTCTGAGGTCAATTTATTGCGTACCATTTATTTGGGTGATAATAACAACTGTTTTTATCAGCTGATAATTTGGTTAACTCTGAGTGTAAGCACTTAAAAAGCTTTTTTTTTTTGTATCCTTCTGGGAGAAAAACGCTATGGCCTCCATTACATATGCAGCATCGCCCGCAAAATCCCCCGCCACCAGATTTTACGCGATTTTGGTATTACATATACGGCGTAGCACACAAGTTACCCGCGTATATTTCACCCGTCGCCCGCAATTATTACTCCCATAGGCTAACATAGAACTGCGTCGCAAATCGGTATCCAATATCCAGCGCAAGGACTTAAGTGGCGAAAATGGAGAGATCTTACTCCATTTTACCTCGCCATAAAAGGCAGCCATAGCAAGCCTTGCGCTGAGTATGGGAGCACCGTAACTCCCTAAAATGCCTGCAAAAATCAACTAACACCTAACGCATGCGCAATGTCTATCTACCTGTCAACCGCAATCCCCCACTGCAATAACTAATAAAGTGTATTAACCCCTATATCCACCATCAAACCCACACCGCAAGTAATAACTAAATTATTAACCGCTAAATCCGCCAACCCCAACATCGCAAACTACCTCTTAAAACTATTAACCCTTAATCCGCCATAGCCCACAACGCAATAAACCTATTCAAGTATTAACCCCTAAACCGCCATAGCCCACATAGCCTATTAAATGTATTAACCCCTAATCTGCCGCCACTATAATAAAGTTATTAACCCCTAAACCTAAGTCTAATCCTAACACCCCCTAACTTAAATATTATTTAAATAAATCTAAATAAATTTACTATTATTAACTCAATTATTCCTATTTAAAACTAAATACTTACCTATAAAATAAACCCTAAGATAGCTACAATATAATTAATAATTACATTGTAGCTATTTTAGGATTTATTTTTATTTTACAGGCAACTTTGTATTTATTTTAACTAGGTACAATAGTTATTAAATAGTTATTAAGGTTGGGTGTGGTTGGTGGGTTTTAATGTTGGGGGGGTTGTATTTCTTTTTTTACAGGCAAAAGAGCTGATTTATTTGGGGCAATGCCCCGCAAAAAGCCCTTTTAAGGGCTATTTGTAATTTATTATAGGGTAGGGAATTTTATTATTTTGGGGGGCTTTTTTATTTTATTAGGGGGCTTAGATTAGGTGTAATTAGTTTAAACTTCTTGTAATTTTGTTTATTTTCTGTAATTTAGTGGGGGGGTTTTGTACATTAGTTTATTTTATTTAATTGTATTTAATTTTAGCTAATTGTAGTTAATTAATTTAATTTAATGATAGTGTAGTGTTAGGTGTAATTGTAACTTAGGATTTATTTTACAGGTAAATTTGTCTTTATTTTAACTAGGTAGTTATTAAATAGTTAATAACTATTTAATAACTATTGTACCTAGTTAAAATAAATACAAAGTTGCCTGTAAAATAAAAATAAATCCTAAAATAGCTACAATGTAATTATTAATTATATTGTAGCTATCTTAGGGTTTATTTTATAGGTAAGTATTTAGTTTTAAATAGGAATGATTGAGTTAATAATAGTAAATTTATTTAGATTTATTTAAATAATATTTAAGTTAGGGGGGGTTAGGGTTAGACTTAGGTTTAGGGGTTAATAACTTTATTATAGTGGCGGCGACAGATTAGGGGTTAATACATTTAATAGGCTATGTGGGCTATGGCGATTTAGGGGTTAATATAGTTATTACTTGTGGTGTGGGTTTGATGGCGGATATAGGGGTAAATAGTTTAAATAGGCATATTGTGTTGTGGGGGGTTGTCGGTCTAGGGGTTAATACATTTAATATTAGTAATGAGAGGGGGGGATTGCGGATATAGGGGTTTTACGTGTCGGGCTTATTTTTGGGAGGTGTGTTAGACTTTTACGGGAGATGTGTTATTTTCTTTACTTTCCTTAGGCGCTGGCAGTTTCTAAAGTGCCGTAAGTCACTGTCGACTCCAGAAATGCGTACTTACGCTCATTTCTGGACATCGCTAGTTTATCCGACTTACGGCACTTTATGAACTGCCGGCAGGGTTTATGTAATACCCCGATGTGCGAGGTGAAATTACGGGCGGCGCAGGTTCCCACGCTTGTGCCGAAACCTGCACCGTATATTTGATTGCGCCCTATATAATTACTAGTTATTAGACTGTATGAAGGTGCGGTTCTCAAACCAGTCCTTCTGGTGGGGGGCAGATTAAATTGTTTTTGTATGAACTCAGTCCAAAATTTATATTCTTAGGGTTTGAATAGATTTTTAGAATGAGACCTCCCATTGGAAGAATCTTTCTTTCTCAGTACACTCTCTTATTTTTTTTTTCAGGAGTGATTATACCAGTTCTTTTAGCAGGAACAGGGTTTGGGTTTCTATTCAATTCTATTCTTTGTCCCAAAGAAGAAAGGTTTATTCAGTCCAATCTTGGAACTGAAGAATTTTATATTGTTTTATTAGAGTCTCAACTTTTAAGTTGGCGATTATAAGGACTATTATGCCTTTTTGTTCAGCAAGGTCATTTCATGTCCACTCCATTTTACAGGATACAGATTATCCTCATATTTTATTTCATTCAGGCCACTTGTGGATTCTGAGATTCTTTTTTTGATAAGCTTTACCAATTTGTCGCTTTTCCATTTGGTCTAGAGACAGCTTTATGAATCTTTTCTAAGGTTCTTGGTGCACTTCTTTCTGTATTCAGACAGTAGGGTATTGTGGTGCTTTCTTATTTGGATGATATCTTGGTATTAGCTTAAACTTTTCTTTTATTAAAGCCGCACATATAGATCAGCATGCAAATGCACTGTGGCTGAGCACAGTGCATTGTAGCTATCTTAGGGTTTATTTTATAGCTAAGTATTTATTTTTAAATAGGAATAATTGAGTTAATAATAGTAAATTTATTTAGATTTATTTAAATAATATTTAAGTTAGGGGGGTTAGGGTTAGACTTAGGTTTAAGGGTTAATAACTTTATTATAGTGACGGCGGCGGCAGATTAGGGGTTAATACATTTAATAGGCTATGTGGGCTATGGCGATTTAGGGGTTAATATAGTTATTACTTGCGGTGTGGGTTTGATGGCGGATATAGGGGTAAATAGTTTAAATAGGCATATTGTGTTGTGGGGGGTTGTCGGTCTAGGGGTTAATACTAGGGTTGCACCGATACAATTTTTTTATGACCGAGTACAAGTACCGATACTTGTTTTCAAATACTCGCCGATACCAATTACCGATACTTTTTTTTAATGTCATGTGACATTTTACCAAGCACAATACAGTAATAATAATAATTATTTAAGATTCCTTCTTTATAATTATAGAGGACTGTAATTCAAAAGATATTATGATATAATAAAACAGTTTTATTTGTCACAAAGTTTACTGAACATGTTTATAAATAAAAAAAATATTACAATAAAATATTAAATTTAAAGGGGTGATGCAATTGGGTTGTAGGGCTGTTATATAACATCAATCTGACATTTGTATGGAGGTTCGACTCTAAGTTGAACAGTCTTTCACTTTCCACACTACTGCATGGGGCAGAAAGATATTTTTGGGCCATTTTAGCCAGAGCTGGAAATCTGTTTATTAACTGCCCAGTACTTCAGGGGTTTGTCTGAATGAGATACAGTGATCTCTCCTACAATAATACAAATAACAGCAATTTGTATTGGCAGAACAGAAATAAACAATTTTTAGTTTAGTCTCCACTCCAGTTTAAAATGAAATGGGAACATGCAGTTTGAAAAAAATGCCACAAGATAGCATATGGATAGGAAGTGGAGGTATCGGTTTAAGTATCAGTGCATTTGCACGAGTACAAGTACTTATGCAAATACTTGGTATCGGTACCGATACTAGTATTGGTACCGATACCGATACTAGTATCGGTATCGGTGCAACCCTAGTTAATACATTTAATATTAATAAGAGGGGGGGATTGCGGATATAGGGGTTTTACGTGTCGGGCTTATTTTTGGGAGGTGTGTTAGACTTTTACGGGAGATGTGTTATTTTCTTTACTTTCCTTAGGCGCTGGCAGTTTCTAAAGTGCCGTAAGTCACTGGCGACTCCAGAAATGTGTACTTACGCTCATTTCTGGACATCGCTAGTTTATCCGACTTACGGCACTTTATGAACTGCCGGCAGGGTTTATGTAATACCCCGATGTGCGAGGTGAAATTACGGGCGGCGCAGGTTCCCACGCTTGTGCCGAAACCTGCGCCGTATATTTGATTGCGCCCTATATAATTACTAGTTATTAGACTGCATGAAGGTGCGGTTCTCAAACCAGTCCTTCTGGTGGGGGGGCAGATTAAATTGTTTTTGTATGAACTCAGTCCAAAATTTATATTCTTAGGGTTTGAATAGATTTTTAGAATGAGACCTCCCATTGGAAGAATCTTTCTTTCTCAGTACACTCTCTTATTTTTTTTTTCAGGAGTGATTATACCAGTTCTTTTAGCAGGAACAGGGTTTGGGTTTCTATTCAATTCTATTCTTTGTCCCAAAGAAGAAAGGTTTATTCAGTCCAATCTTGGAACTGAAGAATTTTATATTGTTTTATTAGAGTCTCAACTTTTAAGTTGGCGATTATAAGGACTATTATGCCTTTTTGTTCAGCAAGGTCATTTCATGTCCACTCCATTTTACAGGATACAGATTATCCTCATATTTTATTTCATTCAGGCCACTTGTGGATTCTGAGATTCTTTTTTTGATAAGCTTTACCAATTTGTCGCTTTTCCATTTGGTCTAGAGACAGCTTTATGAATCTTTTCTAAGGTTCTTGGTGCACTTCTTTCTGTATTCAGACAGTAGGGTATTGTGGTGCTTTCTTATTTGGATGATATCTTGGTATTAGCTTAAACTTTTCTTTTATTAAAGCCGCACATATAGATCAGCATGCAAATGCACTGTGGCTGAGCACAGTGCATTGTAGCTATCTTAGGGTTTATTTTATAGCTAAGTATTTATTTTTAAATAGGAATAATTGAGTTAATAATAGTAAATTTATTTAGATTTATTTAAATAATATTTAAGTTAGGGGGGTTAGGGTTAGACTTAGGTTTAAGGGTTAATAACTTTATTATAGTGACGGCGGCGGCAGATTAGGGGTTAATACATTTAATAGGCTATGTGGGCTATGGCGATTTAGGGGTTAATATAGTTATTACTTGCGGTGTGGGTTTGATGGCGGATATAGGGGTAAATAGTTTAAATAGGCATATTGTGTTGTGGGGGGTTGTCGGTCTAGGGGTTAATACTAGGGTTGCACCGATACAATTTTTTTATGACCGAGTACAAGTACCGATACTTGTTTTCAAATACTCGCTGATACCAATTACCGATACTTTTTTTTAATGTCATGTGACATTTTACCAAGCACAATACAGTAATAATAATAATTATTTAAGATTCCTTCTTTATAATTATAGAGGACTGTAATTCAAAAGATATTATGATATAATAAAACAGTTTTATTTGTCACAAAGTTTACTGAACATGTTTATAAATAAAAAAAATATTACAATAAAATATTAAATTTAAAGGGGTGATGCAATTGGGTTGTAGGGCTGTTATATAACATCAATCTGACATTTGTATGGAGGTTCGACTCTAAGTTGAACAGTCTTTCACTTTCCACACTACTGCATGGGGCAGAAAGATATTTTTGGGCCATTTTAGCCAGAGCTGGAAATCTGTTTATTAACTGCCCAGTACTTCAGGGGTTTGTCTGAATGAGATACAGTGATCTCTCCTACAATAATACAAATAACAGCAATTTGTATTGGCAGAACAGAAATAAACAATTTTTAGTTTAGTCTCCACTCCAGTTTAAAATGAAATGGGAACATGCAGTTTGAAAAAAATGCCACAAGATAGCATATGGATAGGAAGTGGAGGTATCGGTTTAAGTATCAGTGCATTTGCACGAGTACAAGTACTTATGCAAATACTTGGTATCGGTACCGATACTAGTATTGGTACCGATACCGATACTAGTATCGGTATCGGTGCAACCCTAGTTAATACATTTAATATTAATAAGAGGGGGGGATTGCGGATATAGGGGTTTTACGTGTCGGGCTTATTTTTGGGAGGTGTGTTAGACTTTTACGGGAGATGTGTTATTTTCTTTACTTTCCTTAGGCACTGGCAGTTTCTAAAGTGCCGTAAGTCACTGGCGACTCCAGAAATGTGTACTTACGCTCATTTCTGGACATCGCTAGTTTATCCGACTTACGGCACTTTATGAACTGCCGGCAGGGTTTATGTAATACCCCGATGTGCGAGGTGAAATTACGGGCGGCGCAGGTTCCCACGCTTGTGCCGAAACCTGCGCCGTATATTTGATTGCGCCCTATATAATTACTAGTTATTAGACTGCATGAAGGTGCGGTTCTCAAACCAGTCCTTCTGGTGGGGGGCAGATTAAATTGTTTTTGTATGAACTCAGTCCAAAATTTATATTCTTAGGGTTTGAATAGATTTTTAGAATGAGACCTCCCATTGGAAGAATCTTTCTTTCTCAGTACACTCTCTTATTTTTTTTTTCAGGAGTGATTATACCAGTTCTTTTAGCAGGAACAGGGTTTGGGTTTCTATTCAATTCTATTCTTTGTCCCAAAGAAGAAAGGTTTATTCAGTCCAATCTTGGAACTGAAGAATTTTATATTGTTTTATTAGAGTCTCAACTTTTAAGTTGGCGATTATAAGGACTATTATGCCTTTTTGTTCAGCAAGGTCATTTCATGTCCACTCCATTTTACAGGATACAGATTATCCTCATACTTTATTTCATTCAGGCCACTTGTGGATTCTGAGATTCTTTTTTTGATAAGCTTTACCAATTTGTCGCTTTTCCATTTGGTCTAGAGACAACTTTATGAATCTTTTCTAAGGTTCTTGGTGCACTTCTTTCTGTATTCAGACAGTAGGGTATTGTGGTGCTTTCTTATTTGGATGATATCTTGGTATTAGCTTAAACTTTTCTTTTATTAAAGCCGGACATATAGATCAGCATGCAAATGCACTGTGGCTGAGCTCTGTTGCAACCTGAGGGTTGCAGGTTCGATTCCCGAAGAGGTCCATTCAGCCTTTCATCCTTCCAAGGTTGATTAAATGAGCAGCGTCTTGAGTTCCTTATGGGTGATTAGCTGCACTTTACAAGTACCCAATACATACATATGAAAGAGCAGTATTCAAATAAATAGATTTTTCTTTTATTGGAATCTCTCATGAATCAACTCAGTTTTGTTTCTTCAAGACATGGTTAGAGGATTTAATTTACCTAAGAGTTTAGTGATTTCACAGACAAGGGTCACTTCTTTTTGAGTTTGGAAAACCTATATTTTTTGGTGTTCTTCTCATGAATTCTCTTGGCATAATTTTAAAATTCCTAGGATTTTACATTTTTTCAGGATGTTTGGATAAGTTTGTCTGCAAATGTTTTTGAAGAGACAAATCTGATCTTTCTGTTTTATTTCCTAGAAAGATTGTTTAAACTTCCTGATATTCACTGTTTTGTCCAGGCTTTGGTTGGTATCAAGCCTTTTCATTTATTAATTTCTCCTTTTTGTAGTCTTATTTGGTTTAAAGATTTTGCAGACTCTATCTTTTGAGCCTATATTTTCTTTGAAGATTATCTACTTTCTTTGAAAGTGTTTCTTTTGACTATCTCTTCTGCTACAAGAGTTTCTGATTTATCAACTCTCTTGTTTATTTATTTATTTATTTATTTATTTATTTATTATCGGTTGTTTGTAGAGCGCCAACAGATTCCGCAGTGCTATAAACAAAGGGGGAGTACAACAAAACAATTATAGGGTAGAGGGCCCTGCCAAGAGTTGCACTGTTGTAGTCCGCTCTTAAGAAGGTGATCTACAAACAGCTGGACTATTAGGCTTAAATGCTAAGAGGGTTCAGGGGATTGCAGTGGAGGAGAGGAACTGGTATTAGGAAAGGTTAGCGTAGGTTGTATGCGTCCCTGAACAGTAGAGTCTTTAGGGAGCACTTGAAGCTTTTAAAACTAGAAGAGAGTCTCTTGTGTGTCCCCTTATCTGTTTTTTTTCATCTAGATAAGTTGTTTTGTGGACTTCTTTTTTTCCTTAAGGTTGTGAATTTGAACAACATTAGTAGAGAAATTGTTGTTCCTTCTTTATGTCCTAATCCTAAAGAATTCTTTGAGTGTTCTTTACATCCTTTGGATGTGGTAAGAGCTTTATAATTCTATATCAAGGTTACTAGGATTTCAGAAGACTTCTAGTCTATTTGCTGTTTTTCTGGTTCCAGAGAAGGTTAGAAAGCCTCTGCCATTTCTTTGGCATCCTCATTAAAGCTTTTGTTTCTCAATGCTTATTTGGAGGTAGGACATGCTCCGCCTCAGAGATTTACAGCTCATTCTACTAAGTTTAGTCGCCATTTCTTGGGCTTTTTCAGAATGAAGCTTCGTTCGATCAAATTTGCAAATCAGTAATTTGGTCTTCTGTGCTTACTTTTATTGTTTTTACCACTTTGATGTATTTTGCTTCTTCTGAAGCAGTCTTTGGTAGAAATGTTATTCAGGAAGCTGTCTCCGTTTGATTCTACTGTTTTTGATTTAAGTTTTTTTAAGAAAAATTGTGTGGATTTAATTTCTCAGTGGAAACAGCTGTTGTTATTGTACTCCTCCCTCTCTAGTGACTCTTCTGTGGACTTCCGCATCTTGGGTATTTCTATCCCATACGTCACTAGCTCATGGACTCTTGCCAATACATGAAAGAAAACATAATTTATGTAAGAACTTACCTGATAAATTTATTTCTTTCATATTTGCTACAGTCCATGAAGCCACCCTTTTTATGGTGGTTATGGGTTTTTTTTGTATAAAAGCACAATTATATTTCCAGTTCCTCTTTTTGTATGCTTTTTTACTCCTTTTTGTTATCACCTCACTACTTGGCTATTCGTTAAACTGAGTTGTGGGTGTGGTGGGAGGTGTATTTATAGGCATTTGAGGTTTGGGAAACTTTGCCCCCTCCTGGTAGGAATGTATATCCATACGTCACTAGCTCATGGACTCTTGCCAATATGAAAGAAATTAATTTATCAGGTAAGTTCTTACATGAATTATGTTTTTCCTTCCTGAGGGTCTTGGTGGTTCAGGGAACTTTTAATTCCCTTTTCCTTTCGGACATTGCCAGTCGCTTTGGTGCCTGGTCCGTTGCCTCGGAGTGGGGGTCAGGGATCTGACTGCTCTGTTGAGCCTTGACCACGTATCATTAATAGATCTTGTGGGCCTTCCTTAGGTGGGAGGCTTTGCAGTGTTTCTTTCCCTCAGCAGGTATCTTTTTCTTTGCTGGTTTTGGGTGCTATCCTTTCTTCCATGTTTTTCTTGGTAGGGAGTTGCTCTGCGCTTCTTCTGAGTTTTTCCTCTGTGAGGGTCCTAATGCAGTTTCCTAGCATTCTATTAACTAGTGTTGGCGGCTTGCGTCTGCTTAGACCTCTTTGCAGAGGGAAGCCTGTGGCTTCATCTGGAGCATAATAAGATATTATGGTGCTGTTTTTTAGCGGCTCCCGGGGGTGGTTTTTATCCCTTGGTCGCTCTATCCTGAGTGCGGGTTTGCACTCTGTGTAAGGGAGGGGGTCTACCTTGTCCCTCTAGGTTTCCAGGGTTGGGGCATTACATTGGTCCCTTTGACGCCATACAGATAGGGGTCTGGGATTTTTCCTCCCTTTGCTCTGCTTGGTTGGTAGGGTTCGTTCTCTATGCAGCTTTTTCCTGAGGCAACCTTGGTTGCGCTCTTGGAGTTATGCTTGGGGTTCTTTATTGCCGTAGTTGTTTGTCTGGTGGTCCTTTTGGACTCTCTTATCTGAGTACTTCTTCTTCTTCCCCTCAGGGAGAATGTGGAGGTCCCCCTTCCCTTGGGTCGGGGTGAGTTTAAGTGTGGGCTTTGAGCCTGCGGGACTTTGTCTCCTCTGAGGCCTTTGTGCTCGGTTGAGTCTAGTGATTCTGGGCAGTCTCTAGCAAGGGACTTGCTGGTTTTAACTAAAGGGCAGTTACTTGGTCCTTTGCATTTTTGTTCCTTCTGCTGAAGCAGTTTTTTTGTTGGGTGTTTGGGTGATTTCAGGCTGTGTTGCCCTCAGAAGGAGCCGCCTCTTGTTCCCGTCTGTTTTGCATTCAGTGTCCTCTATAGCTTGGGTATTGTTTTCCCAAAAGTTATGAATGCAGCTGTGGACTCTTCCCATTTAAGAAGAAAAACTTAAATTATGCTTACCTGATAATTTTCTTCTCTTCTGACAGGGAGAGTCCACAGCTCCCCGCCCGCGTTTTTTCTATGGGGCGGCCGTAATTTTAGTTTTTTTTATTCTTCTGGCACCTTTTTTCACCCTAATATTTCTCCTACTATTCCTTGTTCCCTCGGCAGAATGACTGGGGGATGATGGAAGTGGGGGAGGTATTTAAGCCTTTGACTGGGGTATCTTTGCCTCCTCCTGGTGGCCAGGTTCTGAATACCCAAAAGTAATGAATGCAGCTGTGGACTCTCCCCGTCAGAAGAAAAGAAAATGATCAGGTAAGCATAATTTAAGTTTTTTTTACAGTATAATGCATATATTTTACACCATATACACATACACAATATCTCCACAATGCCCCAGCTCTAATAGGTTTATAAAAAACAAAACTGCACATTAACAAGGATCATCTCATACATAGTCAAGTTAAAGACATTGGCCTCTAGTTATGAAGCCGTCTACTTACCTGTATTCGCCGGCCCAATACGCTCGCCTAATCTCACCTACCATCGCCGCTGCGGACCTGAATATGTTCGCCAAAGTTATCAAAAATCTGTCAAGAAGCCGCGCACCAAGTACGGAGCGATGAGCAGCGGACTGTTGTTAACTGACAGTCATCGATCTTGCTGCTCATCAGCTTCTTCGCAGCTTTTTTGATAGCCTGTCACTAAGCACCCACACTAAACTACAGTTTTACCCCCTAAACCGCCGCTCCCGGAGCCCCCCACAACTAAATAGTTATTACCCCCTAAACCGTCGCTCCTGGACCCCGCCGCAACTATAATAAATGTATTAACCACTAAACCGCTGCTCCCGGTCCCCGCCGCCACCTATACCTATTAACCCCTATCCTGCCCCCCACTACACCGGCGCCACCTATATTCAAGTTATTAACCCCTATCCTGCGGATCCCGGACCCCGCCGCAACTAAATAAATTGTTTAACCCCTAAACCGCCGCACCCGGAGCCCACCGCCACCTATATTAAAGTTATTAACCCCTATCCTGACCCACACTACACCGCCGCAACCTACATTAAACTCATTAACCCCTAAACCGCCGCTCCCGGACCCCGCCGCAACTAAATTAAATGTTTAACCCCTAAACCGCCGCTCCCGGAGCCCACCGCCACCTATATTAAAGTTATTAACCCCTATCCTGACCCACACTACACCGCCGCAACCTACATTAAACTCAACCCCTAAACCGCCGCTCCCGGACCCCGCCGCCACCTATATTAAACTTATTAACCCCTAAACCTAACACTAACACCCCCTAACTTTAATATTATTTTAATAAATCTAAATAAAACTTACTATTATTAACTAAATTATTCCTATTTAAAAATAAATACTTACCTGTAAAATAAACCCTAAGATAGCTACAATATAACTAATAATTATATTGTAGCTATTTTAGGATTTATTTTTATTTTACAGGCAACTTTGTATTTATTTTAACTAGGTACAATAGTTATTAAATAGTTATTAATTAGCTAGCTAGTTAAAATACTTTCAAAATTACTTGTAAAATAAATCCTAACCTAAGTTACAATTAAACCTAACACTACGCTATCATTAAATAAATTAAATAAATTACCTAAAATTAAATTAAATAAACTAAACTATAGTACAAAAAAAACAACACTAAATTACAGAAAATAAAAAAGAATGGCAAGAAGTTTAAACTAATTACACCTAATCTAAGTTCAATCCAATTGGCTGATCCAATCAGCCAATTGGATTGAGCTTGCATTCTACTGGCTGATCGGAACAGCCAATAGAATGCTAGCTCAATCCGATTGGCTGATTGGATCAGCCAATTGGATTGAACTTCAATCTGATTGGCTGATTCAATCAGCCAATCAGATTTTCCCTACCTTAATTCCGATTGGCTGATAGAATCCTATCAGCCAATCGGAATTCGAGGGACGCGATCTTGGATGACGTCCCTTAAAGGAACCTTCATTCGTCGTTCAGTCGTCGGTCGAAGAGGATGGCTCTGCGTCGGCTCCTTTGAAGATGGCTCCGCTCCGCTCCGGATGGATGAAGATTGAAGACGCCGCCTGGATGAAGACTTCTACCGGATGAAGGACCTCTTCTGCGCCACTTGGATGAAGATTTCGGCCCGGTTGGGTGAAGACAGCTCCAGGTAGGGTGATCTTCAAGGGGGTTAGTGTTAGTTTTTTTTTAAGGGGGGTTTGGGTGGGTTAGAGTAGGGGTGTGTGGGTGGTGGGTTTTAATGTTGGGGAGGTTGTATTTTTTTTTACAGGTAAAAGAGCTGATTACTTTGGGGCAATGCCCCGTAAAAAGCCCTTTTAAGGGCTGGTACAAGAGCTGGTTACTTTGTAATTTCAAATAGGGTAGGGCATTTTTTTATTTTGGGGGGCTTTATTATTTTATTAGGGGGCTTAGATTAGGTGTAATTAGTTTAAACTTCTTGTAATTCTTTTTTATTTTCTGTAATTTAGTGTTTGTTTTTTTTGTACTATAGTTTAGTTAATTTAATTTTAGGTAATTGTAGGTAATTTATTTAATGATACTGTAGTGTTAGGTTTAATTGTAACTTAGGTTAGGATTTATATTACAGGTAATTTTGTAAGTATTTTAGCTAGGTAGCTATTAAATAGTTATTAACTATTTAATAGCTATTGTACCTAGTTAAAATAAATACAAAGTTGCCTGTAAAATAAAAATAAATCCTAAAATAGCTACAATATAATTATTAGTTATATTGTAGCTATCTTAGGGTTTATTTTACAGGTAAGTATTTAGTTTTAAATAGGATTAATTTAGTTAATACGAATAATATTATTTAGATTTATTTAAATAATATTTAAGTTAGGGGGGGTTAGGGTTAGTGTTAGACGTAGGTTTAGGGGTTAATAATTTTAATATAGGTGGCGGCAGTATAGGGGGGCAGGATAGGGGTTAATAACTTTAATATAGGTGGCGGCGGGCTCCGGGAGCGGCGGTTTAGGGGTTAAACAATTTAGTTGCGGCGGGGTCCGGGATCCGCAGGATATAGGTATAGGGGGCGGCAGATTAGGGGTTAATATGTATAATGTAGGTGGCGGCGGGGTCCGAGAGCGGCGGTTTAGGGGTTAACATGTTTATTATAGTTGCGGCGGGGTCTGGTAGCGGTGGTTTAGGGGTTAATAAATTTATTTAGTTGCGGCAGTGTGGGAGGGGGGGGGCAGATTAGGGGTGTTTAGACTCGGGGTACATGTTAGGGTGTTAGGTGCAGACATCTCCCATAGGAATCAATGGGATATCGGGCAGCAGTGAACATAAGCTTTCGCTATGGTTAGACTCCCATTGATTCCTATGGGATCCGCCGCCTCCAGGGCGGCAGATTGAAATCCAGGTACGCTGGCCCGGAATAGTGGCGAGCGTACCTGCTAGTAGTTTGATAACTACCAAAAGTAGTCAGATTGTGCCGAACTTGCGTTCGGAACATCTGGAGTGACATAACCATTGATCTGTGTCGGACTGAGTCCGGCGGATCGTAGGTTACGTCACTAAATTCTACTTTTGCCGGGCAGTAGGGCTATATAACTATGGCGAATCAGCCTCGCCACAAATACGCTGCGGAATTCCAGCGTATTTGCGGTTGACGGCTTGATAACTAGAGGCCATTGTATGTCAGTTGACATGCACGGCTATTGGTCTAGAGGTGGAAAAGTCACCTCATTGAAGAACAGCGCTGTGCCGTGGGCATCCGGAGGGGCTGTGTTAGTGATCTACTTTTCTAAGAAATAGGTTCAGTGTAATGCTGTTTTTTACGAAACGATGAGAGAAACTCATGTTTATTTTTGTGATGGTAAATCCTAGTGTTTGCTATATTCTTGGGTTTACCATCACTTTAATGCTCATTCTGTTCAAACTGATCATAAATTGTGAATCAAGCTAAGTGCCGGCTGTTTAAACAATTAGATAAACTTAAACTAATAAAGTGTCTGCAATTAAATATGATGAATGTATTTTTTCATGGGAAAGAAAATGTTAGGATACTGGCTGATAGAGCAACAATAATTCGACTTTCCTACAAAATGTATAAATCGATGTAGCTCATATAATCACAGGAAATAGAAGGGAAAACCATGTACCAGAAGAACTAAAGGAAACTAGACTGGCTGTCTATAAAACATGCAACATTCAAGTTACCCCTAATGCTCAAGTCTAAAGAGTAATTTATAAAGTGATTTCAATCTCATTATCTAGGTACTAAAATGTTTGTAATACTTCACAGTACATAGTAATGTTTACTGTCCCTTTATAGAAAATATAGGAGAGGTGCCCATTTACAAGTTGCGGTTTTGTGAGAATTGCTCTGATATCCCTTAAATATCCCTTAAATCATTAAAAGTTAATTAAGAAGATAATGTTTTATATTTTAACTCTATATAACACCAATAAATAGTTTCCTGTAATATTTTGAAAACTCTAGACAGGACATGGCTGAATGGATATGAAGTGAATACATCCACTGCCTTTTAGTGCATGAGAAGAAAAGTACACAATGTGTTATGAAATAGTCTAGACCAACAGTGCCCAAAAGGTAGATTACTAGATAATTGTGCAATTTCCCCTCCACATAGCCAGTAATGTAAATATGAGAAGAAATGAGTAAATGTGTTTAGCAGAAACAAATTCTATTATAGCAAATGGTATTTTAACATGAGAGATTCAATACAGTGCAATACAGTGCATGTTGAGATTTTTTTCCCTTTTAGATGTGCTAAAGTAGATCACACTAACTTTAAAAAAAAAAAATACTTATAAAAATAGTAGATCTTAACTCAAATTTGTATAGGTTGAACTAGATGGACTTCAGTCTTTTTTTCCAACCTCATCTATTATGTTACTATGTAAAATTCGGTTCATCCCTGATCTAGACCCAAGACTGCTGGAACTGGATTTAGGGTGCTCAACCAATCCTAAAGTTTAGCTGTTGCACCTCCTGATTGGAGCTTTATAATTCTCACCATTGCTGCTCCTCTGGTAGAGACAGGTGTTCTATCAGATTAGCAAACATATCAGATCAGCAAATGGAAGTGACGTTCCGTCAGCTGTCTGACCGCAAATATTCACAGCGCATGCGCTCCTCAGTGTCACAAGTTACAATCTACCCATCAGATTCTTAGACGCTTTTAAAGTGCATGCGCGCACAGAGGTGTAGTTTGTATATGTAAGGCATTATGGGTAATGTAGTTTAATTTCAAAGTACTATGGTACTTTTAATATACAGTTATAACAAGTCATTAAAATTATTTTTGAAAAATTAACTGAGCCTTAAAGAATTAGATGCTGATGTTTTTAAACCAGCTTTGAGAAGGAAAAATACAGAACAGTACTTTGAAATATATAATGGAATCTAATACAAATCATTTGGCAGTCTTTTTCAATTCTCTAATTCTTTACGGTTCAGTTTATTAATTTATCAAAAATAATTTTAAGGTGACTTGTTATAGCTGTATATTACAGCTTTATAAATAAAGATACCGTAGTTCTTTGAAATTAAACTACACTACCCATCAGGCCTTACATATACAAACTACACCTCAGTGCACACATGCACTTTAAAAGTGTCCAAGAATTTGATGGTTAGATAGTAATTTGTGACATGCTGGGATCGGAATGCGATGAAATGGAGGAGCGCATGCATGTTGAGTATTTGCAGTCAGATAGCTGTCGGAAGGTCACTTCCGTTTGCTGATCTGATATGTTTGCTAATCTGAAAGAACACAGGCCCAGAATGCCATTTTAAAAGATCTGCATTAAAGGGACATTAAACCCAAATTTTGAGACAGTGTCAGAACTAGCCCAGCGCAAATATAAATGTATATACTTCTATATGTGTGTGTATGTGTGTTTATTGTAAATATATATGTATATGCTTATATACAAATATATTTATGCGTTAATATGTATATATACAAAAATAAACACACAGTTCCCGTAGACCGCAATGTAAAGGCACTTTAGCCTCTTATAACTGCCTTAGGCAGTTACTTTATTAAAAAATAAAGATACTAATATTTTTATTTCTTAATAAAGTTTATTGCGTTGAAATTTGAGGGACATTTAGGTATGACCTCTGAGCACTTGCGGTAGCATTAACAAGCCACTTGTAAATGGGCACGCAATAAATTTGAGCTCCACTTGTAATCTAGCCTTAAGTGCTTGAGCATTATCAAAACAGAATTTTAGCGATAGCCCTCATAAGAATCTATCATGTGAGTGAAAGAATACACCTGTGCTATTCTACATGAATATTGTAGCGCAAGTTATACCACAGTGTGCATGATATATATTAACCATTAACTAATACCAGTGCAAAAATGTAAGTGGTATGGATTGCAGTCCAGAAATGTTAATGCTACATACTGCTTGAAGCATTGGGAACTAGCTGGTGATTAGTGGTCACACACATATGCCTCTTGTCATTGGCTCACCAGATGTATTCAGCTAGTTCCCAGTAGTGCATTGCTGCCCCAAAGCTGACTTAACCCCTTTGTATGTTAAACACATGAAAAGCATTTCTTGTACTTTTATATGCCGCTAATTAATTAGTATATTTGCCTGCACTCCAAAAATGCTTGCACTGGCCCTGTTTAGACCTTAGGTTTCCAAATGTTGTGCTGTATTAAATGTGTGCCCAGACAACAACCGGAGTGTGCCCCAAGCCATGGGTGTACCAGGAGCAGACTGCATTACCACATTTTTAGACTGTTCTTGTAGTGAATGTTGGACGCTTAATTCTTGCTTATATTTTTTTTTAGCATGATGACCACAATGAAAATGTCTCTAGTTAGAAACTTTTGTAAAATGTAAATTTTGTGTGTAAGCATTTGCGGAAAAAACTTGTGTGTGCCATGTAACTGTGTTACGTGAAAAGTTGGAAAACATAAGTCTAGACATTGCCAGTTGAAAGTATTTATGAGTGGTCTGGATGCATTCTTGGTATGCATGAAGATCGGGGAACTGCTGTTGGCATAATCCAAAGTACAGTTTGCAATGTCATATTTACAGTGCCTGAAGACTGAGTGGAAATATAGTATTGGTGATGTTAATATCAAGCAAACTGATTTGTTTTTATATATAAAGATATATAATAAAGCATATGATGCTCATTGTTAAATCAAAAAAAAGAAAAAATTTAGCACTCTTGAATCAAAACAAAATCAATTGAAAATATGGCTATACATAAAATACAGCCATCCACACTGATAAAAATCAACAAAGAGAAGATAACGTTTTCACATAGATTTATTGTGTTCCAATATTAAATAAACAGGAAAAACCCATGTGTAGAAGATCAAGTATATTGCTCAATAAACAAATACAAAAAGTCCCCTTGTCAAAGGTGTGTTCTGTAATTCTTAAAACAGTCCTAATAGTTGCCACTTAGAATGTCCTGTAATAGTGTCTTACAGCTGAGCCGTGGTATATCAAAAACCAGCTGTGTCCAGAAATACTAATCCAATTCCGTGTAGATCCAAAGATGAGGAAAACAACCATTCAGTGGTAACACACCAATCCTGGCTTGTCTAGCAGTTATAAGTATAGAGAGTGGATTGCGGAAGATGGCGTGCTGCAAACTATGGCCTAGATTTGGAGTTTGGCGGTAGCCGTGAAAACCAGCGTTAGAGGCTCCTAACGCTGGTTTTAGGCTACCGCCGGTATTTGGAGTCAGTCAAAAAAAGGTCTAACGCTCACTTTTCAGCCGCGACTTTTCCATACCGCAGATCCCCTTACGTCAATTGCGTATCCTAGCTTTTCAATGGGATCTTTCTAACTCCGGTATTTGGAGTCGTGGCTGAAGTGAGCATTAGAATTCTAACGACAAAACTCCAGCCGCAGAAAAAAGTCAGTAGTTAAGAGCTTTGTGGGCTAACGCCGGTTCATAAAGCTCTTAAATACTGTGCCCTAAAGTACACTAACACCCATAAACTACCTATGTACCCCTAAACCGAGGCCCCCCCACATCGCCGACACTCGATTAAATTTTTTTAACCCCTAATCTGCTGACCGCCACCTACGTTATCCTTATGTACCCCTAATCTGCTGCCCCTAACACCGCCGACCCCTATATTATATTTATTAACCCCTAATCTGCCCCCCACAACATCGCCGCCAGCTACCTACACTTATTAACCCCTAATCTGCCGTCCGCACGCCGCCGCCAGCTACATTATAGCTATGTACCCCTAATCTGCTGCCCCTAACACCGCCGACCCCTATATTATATTTATTAACCCCTAATCTGCCCCCCACAACGTCGCCTCCACCTGCCTACACTTATTAACCCCTAATCTGCCGACCGGACTGCACCGCTATTATAATAAAGTTATTAACCCCTAATCCGCCTCACTAACCCTATAATAAATAGTATTAACCCCTAATCTGCCCTCCCTAACATCGCCGACACCTAACTTCAAACATTAACCCCTAATCTGCTCACCGCTATTCTAATAAATTTATTAACCCCTAAAGCTAAGTCTAGCCCTAACACTAACACCCCCCTAAGATAAATATAATTTAAATCTAACGAAATAAATTAACTCTTATTAAATAAATTATTCCTATTTAAAGCTAAATACTTACCTGTAAAATAAACCCTAATATAGCTACAATATAAATTATAATTATATTATAGCTATTTTAGGATTTATATTTATTTTACAGGCAACTTTGTTTTTATTTTAACCAGGTACAATAGCTAAAATAGTTAAAATAATTACAAAATTACCTGTAAAATAAATCCTAACCTAAGTTACAATTAAACCTAACACTACACTATCAATAAATTAATTAAATAAAATACCTACAATTACCTACAATTAAACCTAACACTACACTATCAATACATTAATTAAATACAATATCTACAAATAAATACAATGAAATAAGCTAACTAAAGTACAAAAAATAAAAAAGAACTAAGTTACAAAAAATAAAAAAATATTTACAAACATCAGAAAAATATTACAACAATTTTAAACTAATTACACCTACTCTAAGCCCCCTAATAAAATAACAAAGACCCCAAAATAAAAAATGCCCTACCCTATTCTAAATTACTAAAGTTCAAAGCTCTTTTACCTTACCAGCCCTGAACAGGGCCCTTTGCGGGGCATGCCCCAAAGAATTCAGCTCTTTTGCCTGTAAAAAAAAACCATTCACTACCCCCCCCCCAACATTACAACCCGAGCCCCACATACCCCTAATCTAACCCAAATCCCCCTGAAATAAAACTAACACTAAGCCCCTGAAGATCTTCCTACCTTATCTTCACCTCACCGGGTATCACCGATCGGTTCTGGCTCCAAAATCTTCATCTAAGCCCAAGCGGGGGCTAGACATCCATCATCCGACGGCTGAAGAAGTCCAGAAGAGGCTCCAAAGTCTTCATCCTATCCGGGAAGAAGAGTAGATCCGGACCGGCAACCATCATCTTCCAAGCGGCATCTTCTATCTTCATCCGATGAGGACCGGCTGATCGGAACAGCCAATAGAATGCGAGCTCAATCTGATTGGCTGATTGAATCAGCCAATCGGATTGAACTTGATTCTGATTGGCTGATTCCATCAGCCAATCAGAATTTTCCTACCTTAATCCCGATTGACTGATAGAATCCTATCAGCCAATCGGAATTCGAGGGACGCCATCTTAGATGACGTCCCTTAAAGGAACCGTCATTCGTCGGGAAGTCGTCGTCGGGAAGAAGATGGGTCCGCGGTGGAGGTCTTCAAGATGGAGCCGGTCCTCATCGGATGAAGATAGAAGATGCCGCTTGGAAGATGATGGTTGCCGGTCCGGATCTACTCTTCTTCCCGGATAGGATGAAGACTTTGGAGCCTCTTCTGGACTTCTTCAGCCGTCGGATGATGGATGTCTAGCCCCCGCTTGGGCTTAGATGAAGATTTTGGAGCCAGGACCGATCGGTGATACCCGGTGAGGTGAAGATAAGGTAGGAAGATCTTCAGGGGCTTAGTGTTAGGTTTATTTAAGGGGGGTTTGGGTTAGATTAGGGGTATGTGGGTGGTGGGTTGTAATGTTGGGGGGGGTAGTGTATGTTTTTTTTTACAGGCAAAAGATCTGAATTCTTTGGGGCATGACCCGCAAAGGGCCCTGTTCAGGGCTGGTAAGGTAAAAGAGCTTTGAACTTTTGTAATTCAGAATAGGGTAGGGCATTTTTTTATTTTGGGGGGCTTTGTTATTTTATTAGGGGGCTTAGAGTAGGTGTAATTAGTTTAAAATTGTTGTAAATATTTTTTTATTTTTTGTAACTTAGTTCTTTTTTATTTTTTGTACTTTAGATAGTTTATTTCATTGTAGTTATTTGTAGGTATTGTATTTAATTAATTTGTTGATAGTGTAGTGTTAGGTTTAATTGTAGGTAATTGTAGGTATTGTATTTAATTAATTTATTGATAGTGTAGTATTAGGTTTAATTGTAACTTAGGTTAGGATTTATTTTACAGGTAATTTTGTAATTATTTTAACTATTTTAGCTATTAAATAGTTCTTAACTATTTAATAGCTATTGTACCTGGTTAAAATAATTACAAAGTTACCTGTAAAATAAATATTAATCCTAAAATAGCTACAATATAATTATAATTTATATTGTAGCTATATTAGGATTTATTTTAAAGGTAAGTATTTAGCTTTAAATAGGAATAATTTATTTAAGAAGAGTTAATTAATTTCGTTAGATTTAAATTATATTTAACTTAGGGGGGTGTTAGTGTTAGGGTTAGACTTAGCTTTAGGGGTTAATACATTTATTAGAATAGCGGTGAGATCCAGTCGGCAGGTTAGGGGTTAATGTTTGAAGTTAGGTGTCGGCGATGTTAGGGAGGGCAGATTAGGGGTTAATACTATTTATTATAGGGTTATTGAGGCGGGAGTGAGGCGGATTAGGGGTTAATAACATTATTATAATAGCGGTGCGGTCCGGTCGGCAGATTAGGGGTTAATAAGTGTAGGTAGGTGGAGGCGACGTTGTGGGCGGCAGATTAGGGGTTAATAAATATAATATAGGGGTCGGCGGTGTTAGGGGCAGCAGATTAGGGGTACATAGGGATAATGTAAGTAGCGGCGGTTTACGGAGCGGCAGATTAGGGGTTAATAATAATATGCAGGTGTCAGCGATAGCGGGGGCGGCAGATTAGGGGTTAATAAGTGTAAGGTTAGGGTTGTTTAGACTCGGGGTACATGTTAGAGTGTTAGGTGCAGATGTAGGAAGTGTTTCCCCATAGCAAACAATGGGGCTGCGTTAGGAGCTGAACGCGGCTTTTTTGCAGGTGTTAGGTTTTTTTTCAGCTCAAACAGCCCCATTGTTTCCTATGGGGGAATCGTGCACGAGCACGTTTTTGAGGCTGGCCGCTTCCGTAAGCAACTCTGGTATCGAGAGTTGCAGTGGCGTTAAATATGCTCTACGCTCCTTTTTTGGAGCCTAACGCAGCCATTCTGTGGACTCTCAATACCAGAGTTATTTTAAAGGTGCGGCCAGAAAAAAGCCAGCGTTTGCTACGCGGGTCGTTACCGACAAAACTCTAAATCTAGCCGTAAGTTTGCCAGGTAAATAAAGGCTAAAAATCTACCTCACTAAATAACCGTAAGCAGAGAACTGTACTATCAGGTAAAGCTCTTCTACTTACGCTGTAGGTCTAACAGTTAAACCGCTAGTCCAAACAGCTGAGAAGCCAGAGTGCTTCCTGTACGCTTAAACCTGAAAATACTAAGGGGCCTATTTATCATCGGTCTTGCGGACCTGATCCAACAGTGCGGATCAGGACCGCACTGAATGCGGAGACGCCGGAGAGCAATATGCTCTACGCATTTAACATTGCACCAGCAGCTCACAAGAGCTGCTGGTGCAACACCGCCCCCTGCTGACTCGCGGCCAATAGGCCGCCAGCAGCGAGCTGTCAATCCGGCGATTCCTGTCCGCCTGCTCAGAGCAGGCGGACAGGGTTATGGAGCAGCGGTCTTTAGACCGCTGCTTCATAACTTGTTTTTCTGGCGAGTCTGAAGACTCGCCAGAAACACGGGCCCACAAGCTCCGTACGGAGCTTGCTAAATGGGCCCCTAAGTGCAATTATATTATGAACTAAGTAGAGCAGGCTTGTTAATGGAACAATAACCTCCTTGTAATTACGAGACATTTCTGTTGTCTTGCTATCGAATATCATATCTACTAAGCAATTTTTAAAACAAATTTTACATCTGGTTTGCTCACTTGTTTTTCAGTAACCAGGCTCCACTCACCATTTGCCTCATTCGTAGGAGCCAATCTTGGCTTGAGCCTTCATACAATAAGGCTAGCTGTGGTCATATTGTTAGTATAAAGCAAATTGTTTTGTAATCTATCTGTAAAAGCCAATTAAGGAAAAATATGTAGCATGGTTAGCCTTGATAATTCAACAGTGTGCGTTTCAGTTCTTAGAATTAGTAACGCTACAGTTTTCAGATATAAATTAGATGAAAAGGGGGCAAAATAAACAATGAAAATATGCATAACTAATCATTTTATATTAAAATTTCAAGGTGTTTACTGTCTATACTGCACTATCCCTTTTAAAAGTAACCGCTATAAAAATAAAGAAAAATAAATGGATTTTGTACACTGCCTATTCTGATACTAGCAAAAGAAATACAAAAGTTTAAAGGGACAATCTACTTGAAAAAAATATTGTTTAAAAAGATAGTGTTGGTTATGCAAAACTGAGGAAGTATCTGTTATATTAATACACTTTTTACTTATGATTACCTTGTATCTAAGTGTCTGCAGACTGTCCCTTTATCAAAGTGGTGTTTACAAACTGGTATTTTAGCAATAAGTGTTGACTCATACATAACTCCATGGGAGTGAGCACAGTTATCTATATGGCACACATGAACTAGCAATGTCTAGCTGTGAAAAGCTAAAATGCACTAAAATAAGAGATGGCCTTCAAGGGCTTAGACATCAGCTTATAAGCTTATCTTGGTTTAGACTTTAACAAAGAATACCAAGAGAACAAAGCAGATTTAATGATAAAAGTAAATTGGCAAGTTGTTTAAAATGACATGCCCCATCTGAATCATGAAAGTTTAATTTGTATTTTACTGTCCCTTTAAGTAAAATTAAAATCAGGACTGAAGCTGAAAAACCCCAGGTGATTATAAATTTCAGCAGATTTAAGTGAACAAACCATGGGAGAAAAAATAAAAATGTTTTTGGCCTGTACACAGGCCTTTGTCAGTGTGATAGTGTATATGAGCCAAAACATGTGGTTCCTGGATGGGCTATTGAACTGGTGGAATTTGCATGCTTGTTCTAATTTATGACATACTATTTATACTTTATATATAAACAGACATGTTTGTTATGTCTCTGGGGGTCCCTGGAGGTGTTCAGGGGTGGGACTTTGAGAAGAAGTTGCATCTAGCTGAAGAAACAGCAGAACATTGCAGCAGAGCAGTAGATTGTGGCTTCTGTCATGCTGCCTGATATTAGGACCAGGCTGGGTGAAAAGTCTTGAGTATATAGAGTGAAGTGTCACTGACTTGACTCCATTTTCTTCTGACTAACAGCTAACACAGGACACAGATCTGTTGTGCTTCCATCTGATGCTGTTCTGGCCAGTGCAACACCCCCAGGTGCCAGACCACTACTATTTGCTCCAGGGAACTTTCCATGCACAGAATGGTTACCCTGGCAGGCAAGTATCTTATAAAAAATGTGTGAAAAACAGATCAAAGGCTATACCACTGCAAACTCAGGACCCTTTGATCCTTCTTTCCCAGTCTGCTTATTCCATTCTTGTCTTTGTTTTTAACCCCTGTATAGTGCTACAAATAATAATATAATGACAAATGTTAGAATATTACATTTTAATCAAACATGATTATAGTTGCTCTAGAAATCTATTAAAGGGTGCTGAGTATAATTTTTCTTCTGCCATAGCAACTTTGCTCCTGGCATTTGTGCAGCCATAGGGAGGAGCTGCTGTCAGATCAACATCCCTAATAACTTATGTTTACCTTGGTCTCTGGTCTGCTAGGGGTTCTGACCCTGTATTAAATAAAGCAATCTTAAAAATAATAATAATAAAGTTAGAACTTAAAAGGGTATTGTAAAAATGTTTTAATGCTTGTACAAGTTTGTCTTTATCCACCAGCAGAAATCTGATTTTCTTCACACAAGTCAGTGAGCATCTGTTAATTATCTACACTCTCTGCAGAAACATGCAGTTCCTGAAAATTGTAATATTCACATAAACCGATTTGAAATGCTGCTCCCTTTAAGCCATAGTTGCACCTATGATAAAATCAATGTTTTGTAGAGAAATATAATTTTTTTATCTATGTATTTATTTTTTATGGCATCCCTGTCTGAGTTGCTAAATACCAGACTACATCCCAGATCAGTCTGCTGGACACACAATTTGATATAAACTAGCTCTACTTCTGCTCTGGTTTACTAAGCACTTTAGCTGAGCTGAGATGTTGTGTGGGTGGACAAAGGTTACAAGAACTTAACCAGATGTACTAAATAACTGGAAAATCTCAGATTCCGTGTAACAGAAACTCCTGTGAGTCAGTGGCTGGAACTGTATGCTGCAGCTTGGAGACTGGCCAGACTCGCGTCACCTGGATATTATCAAACAGCAGTGCAGATAGTAAACACATACACACACCTATCTTACCTGTCTATATTTCTAGCTTCATGTCTCTTTTTTTCTATTACAGGAATAAAAATGAGATTTTATGGTCTATGAACTAGTATCTATACTATAATCGCATTTGTAATGCGTCCGTCACCAGTTGCGCATGCATCCTCAAAGGAATGTTGGCTGCACGAGGCAGCCAAAAGAATGTTGGCTGCGCATGCAGCCAAAAGAATCCACGTCGATGCAGCAACGCTGCATCGAGGTGGATTCCGAAAATGGCAGGGTGGTGAAAGAATCCACTGAAGGATTCACCTAGATGCAGCATAGGTAAACAAAGCATTAAAAAAAACAAAAAACGCCTGCATGAAACAATGAAAAAACATGTAACCGCCCGCAAGAAATAAAAAAAAAATCTAACCGCCCGCACGAAGTATAACAAATGTCACAGACTACTGTGACATGTAGTGTGCTAACACAATAATGCCATAAGATCGATTTTAGATTAGAATGTATTTTTACCCCATGTTACTGGGGCAGGTATCTCCCACTACATACTTGATTTTGCTAATGATCTGATGTCCATGAAAAGTATACATATTAAAGGAAAATTATAATCAACTTTGAGAACATTTCAAAATGTATTTTTTTAAATCATGTTTTTATCCTATATAAATCACCTTTTTTTGTCATATATTTAGATGCATGTCCCTCTCCACCAGTAAACAAATTCAGTTGTCCTTATCAACTCCTGATGCTTAGTAGGAAGTCTAAAACCATTACTCCAGTATTTATATCAATTTAAAACTGCTTTTTCTAAAAATAATATTTTTAACGTGTAAATGCTGTTCATATTCATGACATAAATGCATGAGTATAATGTCCCTTTAAATCAGAATGCACATCTGGTAGTACTGATAAACAAATGCAACATATTAGATCTGTATAATTTCCAAACCATATTGTGCTTTGGTAAAATGTATATAATAATTAGATATTGTTTCACGCTGTTAATCTTATGGGGGATCAGATTTGTCATAGGAAGGCATGTGTTCATTTTGTTTGCAGTTATGACCATGCAATACCGAGCATAGGTGCAATTTGCTGTTCCTAGAATTGCTTATGGTGTAGACAGTATACAGAAACCTCTCCCTAAAATTCAACATCCCCCTCACCTTCCAGAACTGTGAGTCAATGCTTCTTATAGGCCTTGGACAACAGCTTCATTGAGAATGTCTGAGTTATTTTTTGTAAAAAAACAAACCACTGTGATGCATAAAAATAAGAGCAATCCTTTCCAAGGACAGACGGCAGGAACATCCCTAATAGTGTTTGCAGGAATGTGTGAAAACTGGATGGGGGAAATAATATCCTGGCAGGGGGGGTAGAGGTTACTTTGTTTCCCAGCACTGTACTGTATTTGCAAGCAAATTACATTACAACATGAATTCTAATTTAAAGTGAAAAAAGATAAAATATAGGATTTTAGAACGATACAGTATTTTCTTCAAGCAGTAACTCACATTCGAAATTACCTTTATATATTGTGTTTATATGTATTACAGGTATATGGTATGTATGTGTACACAAGTGTGTGCGTATGTATATATATATGTGTGTGTGTATATATATATATATATATATATATATATATATATATCATGATCTAATGTTACTCATCCTGGAAGATGTAACAAGACTGAAGAAACAAATTGGGGGAGACATAGAGACCTTGGGACAAACAAAATTGAAGATATTACAGAATCATCAAAAAGAAGAATGGATAACAAAGCTTCAAGACAAGGTCAACAAATACCAACAGGACCTAGTCAACTTTAAGAAAAAAAAGCTACTGGCCGCTGAAGGTGACTTTAGAGAAAAGAACGTCTTTACATGGCTTACAGGTAAAAACACCCAACATAAGATACAATAGAGCCAAGAAGACCAGCAAACCAATTAACATTGTTGATAGCAGTGGAGCTGAGTCCAGTGATCACGATAATGATAACACCAGATCAAATACGGACAACAAAAATAGGGTAACCTCAAAACCCCTACCCAGGTTCAAAAAAAGGGAGGAAGAATGGAACCAGAACCCACACCACAAGGGGTGGACAAAACAAGAATAACCAGATCAGGAGCAGCTCAGAAGATGTAGTAGTCATTTTAAAGGGACAGTCAACCATTGAATTGTTATTGTTTTAAAAGATAGATAATCCCTTTATTACCCATTCCCCAGTTTTGCATAACCAACACAGTTATATTAATGTACTTTTTACCTCTGTGATTACCTTGTATCTAGGAACCTTCTTACAGCCCCCTGATCACATGGCTGTGACTGTTTATTATCTATTGTCTTAAATTTAACATTGTTTTGTGCTAAATCTTAAATAACCCCCTGTGCCTGAACACAGTGTTATCTATATGGCCCACGTGTTGAAAAGAGATTTAAAAGAATGTGATAAGAGGCAGCCCTCAAAGGCTTAGAAATTAGCATATGAGCCTACCTATGTTTAGTTTAAACTAAGAATACCAAGAGAAAAAAGCAAATTTGATGATAAAAGTAAATTGGAAAGTTGATTAAAATTAAAAGTCCTATCTGAATAATGAAATTTTAATTTATACTTGACTGTCCCTTTAAGCACAAGGACCATCTCAGACATAGAGAATGAGGTTCTGAACAAAGGATTGAGCTTCATACTAACACCTAAGATTGATATGTTCACAAATCATGTAGAACTGAACAAACTACAGACAACTCAAACTGAAGGAGTTCTTCAAAGATGATAAACAGGCACAGAGCAATCCTTTCTCGAAAAAAGTAAGTTCAAACCCATCAATACTCATCCAGCCATTAAAACCTACATAAAAGTTTGTATACAGGAGGTTGAAAAATTAAGCAAACAATATAGGAACAGAGGACAAAACCTCAACATCGCACAAAGAAAAGCATTGAAGAATTTATCTGATTACCAGTTCATTGTCATATGCCCTGCTGACAAGGGAGGAGCCATAGTCATCCTGGACTATGAATATTACAGAAATGAACTTATGACACAAATTCAGGACACAAATGTATACCAGCAATTACATTGTAATCCTACTTCCATGTACAAAAAAGTTGTGGATGACGTTATCTCCATGGCAGTCCACAATTGCTACATTGATGAGAAACTAGGAAAATCCAAAATGCCCTATAATCTATACAGCACCCAAAATGCACAAATTGACCAGATACCCACCAGGGAGACCAATAGTATCCGCCAGGGGCTCACTGTTTCAACCAATTGCCCAATACATTGATCACTTCCTACAACAGACTGTCAAAAAAACGTCTTTCTTACTGGACTCTAAATCTCTGATAAAAGACTTGAATAATATTAAGAACATTAATCAGGATAGCATCTTCATTACCCTTGATTTAAGCAGCCTTTACACAATTATCCCACACAATATTGGCATTATGGCAACCAAAAAATTTCTGATTGAAGATGCCACGTAATGTGGTCCACCAATAGAGTTTCTCCTGGACTTGCTACATCTATGTCTAACTCATAACTATTTCAAGTTTGAAAACAAGTACTACCTACAACAAATGGGCACAGCCATGGGCTCAAGCATGGCACCAGCCTATGCCATTCTATTTATGGCCTGGTTTGCAAACCAATTTTGTCTTTTTTGTCATTTTAGTAGTCATGTACTATAGTTAATGCATAGACTATATGGCTTGTAATTTACATGAGCTGTGTGTGGTTGTGAAACAACTTTTTTCAAATATTTGTAGTATTAGCTATCTGCATATCTATCAATTGTATACAGTTTGCCTAACGGAACTTTAGTATTAATTTCTATATAGAAATAACTTGGATACATGTGCGGATACTATCTTACATATGTATAGTCACTTTGTTTGTTTTTATTCCACATGGTTGTAATCCTATGTTGTGTTGTTTTACACTTAGGGATATTAACTATGATTTTAACTTGTGTATCTTTTTTATTAGAAACAGTCTTGACAAAGGTCCCTGTGAGGACCGAAACAGTGACTGATCCTTTGATGATGAATCACTAATAAAAATGTATGTATATTAAGTCCTGTGAGTGCCTGGAACCCAGAACTATATATATATATATATATATATATATAAATATATATATATATACAGTACATACATACACACACTTGACTGCATCTGCAGCACTTCTCTTTAAATGTCATTTTTTAGAAACACATTGTTAATATAATTTGTGTTTTAGGATTTTAAGCATACATGGTAATTTGACATGGCTTTTAAATGCAATATCAATGTAGTCGTGTTGTAAGATTTTTTTTCACAACTGAAACCAAGCAATGTTAACATTCAAAAGATATAAATGTCACAATTAACATAATATATCTATGGGAAATGATGCAGGGGGTATTAGGGTTTAGAATTAGATGGCCAAGACATGCAGTGGCATTTTTTTTTTGCGGCCGATGGGGGGGGGGGATGAAAGCAATACCTCCATTATTCAGTTTGTATGACTTGCGATTCCTAGTCCCATAAACCCCATAAACTTCAACATTTTGTTTTCTATGAGGTACCCGTTCTACTTTTTTTTTTTAATAACAGATCATATATTTTCATAAAATCTTTAGTTTACTAAATTACAATAATATGAGAAATGGCCACCATTTGAAATGCAAAAAAAAATAAATTGTGTGATATTTTCTACAGCATACGAGTTAAATAACAACATGAGAATTCCAAAATATTTCAAACACACATTTTAAGGAAAACTTATCAATGGCGGGAATATGTATACCAAAAAAGTGCCAACTTATTTGCTAGACAGTGCCAATAACAACTGGTGGGAACAAACTATAATTTTCTGTGCTTAATTGCTTGTCCTTATTACTTGTTATTTTGATTATTTTATGGTGTGTATGTTAGGGGTAAAGTAAGATATCCAGGTAATCCTAGGATTACCTGGGTAAAACAGACATCATGGCAATATGAGCAAGTTTACATATAACAGCGTTAAAAAAGTTTTTTTCTAAACCAACTAATGGGGTAGAGCAAATATAAAAGCAACAAGTAGCTGAACAATGAGGGGTTAATCACAATAGACTGAGGAACCAATAGGAAATCACCTTCAGGTTTAAGAGGCAGGAAGGAGGGGTAACAGGTCATGTTCATGATTAAGGAATTGACCGAAACATGTAGGACAGACCAGTTCCTGAAAATGTTCTGCCTATTCTTTTGCTTTTAACTACTCTGTTGCCTATCAAGATGTTTTAATCTATATATGGACATTAAACTACGTATGCTTACTTTGGAGGATCGCAGTGTATTTCTTTTGCTTGCATGTTCTATACTCACACACTGCTTGATCCTTGAGGAGAGAGGACAGAGCTGGATAAGACACTGAACATCAGAGCCACACGCTGAACGCTGAACACGGAGCTGGAGCAGCTGATCGGCAACTACGGATGCCCGGATGTGACACACTAACGTCTGACGTCACACGCCAAACAACGTGAACCAACGAGGAACAGACTGGTTCCTAGGCGCATCTAGGATCTGAATCTGGCAGCGTTCCACAGGAGCTAAGACACGGCCCAGACTAGGGGACAGAGGAAGCGGTAAGCCTGAAATATGTAAATTGAGTGCATGAAGATCAGGTGAGCAATCCGCAATATCCATATATGTCTCCCAGAATGTCTGAAGCATAATACAATAAGTGTCACACAGGCCTATGAGTGGACTTGACTGCGAGTGGATTCGAATACGTTTGAGGACTTATTGTCACTAACAGTGTCTTATTAAAAACATATGTATGTGTTTGTTCTATTGAGCACAATTCTTTGAGACCACAGAGGGAAATACTGTTTGGACTGGCATTGAGATTTTTGCTTTACATCTCTCTGGGACTCGGATTGTAACCGTCCCCAGTATACTTATATCCATATGTTTTGTACACCCATAATTTTGTGACCAATTGATATTAGCTAAAATGGCAACAGGGTTGTTCTCACTGAAATCAATCTCTGATTTGGACTCAGAAAGATTAACCCTTGATGGAGCGCACCTTAATTAAAGAATATAGGATATGGTGGGATCAAAGAGCATTGGAGAAATATTTGACCCTGGATTTGATTCCCAGGGGGCTGAGAATGCGTAATTTCCCACTTTCCAGGTTGATGACCCTGATTTCCTGCAAGAATGGAATGATATTTTAAGTGACTGTTCTAAGAGACTCATGCAATTAATTATAAAGTTTAAGCAATGTCAATTGATAAAAATCAGGGAAGAATTGAATAAGATACAGGTGCAGTTAAATGAATTTTTAGAGCACCCCAAATATAAAGATTTTGACAAGTTGTTAGGTGAAACAATTGTCAAATTTAGAAGTGAAATTGACAACTTTAAACTAAGGAAATTTGTGAGGGATAATAATGATTATACCAATAACAAAGTTACTTGGCAGAATAGATCTGGTTCTAGAACAAACAGACCTAAGTTCAGGAAGAATAAGAGTACTTCTAAAATGGGATCAGGAGGGGAAGGTAAAAGAGTGACCTTTTCAGATAAAGATAGCACAGATGAGGATAATGAATATAGGTCAGATGAGTATGGTGCAGGTGACTCTAGTGGGAACTCAGGTGATGAAGTGCAGGCACCAGTACCTAAGAGTGTCTTAAAGAAGACAGAAACAGCACATGGTTCAGGTCAGAAAAAGGCTGGAAATGATGGTAGGGTACCTAGCACCAAAAAGAATAACAAAAGTGTGAATGAGAGACAACAGGAGTTCCTCAGTGATAGTGAGGGTGATGTTAGACCATCTGCATTCATACCTCAGATCTTGGAGACTAGCCAGGAACAGGTTTTTCGGTTAGACCCGAAAGGAATAGAAGGAGGCGGAGACATAGACCAAGGAGAAAAGGGAGGGGCCAGGGCCCAGCCAAAAAGAATGCACGCAACAAATACAAAGTATGACTGTCATTAACTTATCTGATATTGTACTAACAGACCCACAGATTGAAGTGCTTAGCCTGGGCTTGGGATTTGTTCCAACCAATAAATTTGATTTATTTGAAACCATTGTTGATATAAATAGACTGGTTAGGGACTTGACCCTGAAAAAGTTTTTTTGGGGATCTAGTAACCAAGAGGAAGGTTTGGAAAATGAAATTAGTACTGATTCACAGGAAACTAATGAGATTCTCCATAATATCACTGACATTATAGATTTTAAAGAAGGGATTTACTATCTGACCTTACATGAGTTAGGGACTTTAAGTTCCCATTCAGATTTCCCTGTTAAAAGGAATCATACAGGGTTTAGGCCCCAATCTATTTTTTACCCCACTAGAACCAGAGGACCCTTTATCGAAGCCTTTCATCGCAGGGTTGAGGAGGATCTGGTCAAACTCTCAGAACAGAGTAATAAGGTTACATACAATTTGAGCCCAACCCAAAAGTTGGCATTAGAACAGCTAGGAAAGAATGATTACATAGTCATCAAACAAGCGGACAAGGGGGGCTGCATAGTGGTGATGGGGAGAGATAAATACATTGGAGAGGCCTTGAGGCAGTTGACAGACACCCTGGTTTATAAAGAGCTTAGCTACAATCCCACGGAAAGGTTTGGGATTGAATTGAGACATCTTTTGGATGATGGTTTGATGAGGGGACACATTGACCAAGAGACATTTGAATATCTGATGGTACTAAAACCTGTTATTCCCATTTTTCATCACCTCCCCAAGGTCCATAACACCTTGGAGGAGGTGAAGGGTAGACCAATTGTCTCAGGCATAGGGTCACTTTTTGAAAAACTCTCAGGTTGGATTGAGTCCCTTCTGCAACCAGTAATTCACTTTTTGCCATCTTATCTGAAAGACACTACGCATCTCATAAAGGCAATGGGTAGTGTCATATGGGAGGAAAATTGTACATGGCTAACAGTTGATGTGGTTGGCCTCTACTCGGCTATTCCTCATGAATTTGGTATTGAAGCCGTGAGGTATATGCTACGAAATTTTAGTAATTATCATGAGGATTTAATTGAATTTATAGTTGAGGCCCTTACTTTCCTCCTGACACACAATTATTTTAAGTTTGAGCGTACTTTTTATCTCCAAAGACGTGGGGCAGCGATGGGGGCTAAATTTGCCCCATCATATGCCAACCTTTTTATGGGTTGGTGGGAGCTGTCCCACGTCTTTGGAGATAATAACCCATTCAGAGACAGGATTAGATCCTATAAGCGTTTCATAGACGATCTCCTTTTTATCTGGGTGGGTGTCATGGTCCTATCTTACACATTCCACCTTAATATATACTTTGCCATATCAAGCCTATACCACCTTAACATTGTCTCCTCCTGCCTATAAAGCCTGCACTGTCTAATTACTCTTTGCTGGTTTATTGAAGTGATTAACTCACAACTCCAGCTTGTATCCTGGTGAAAGAAAGTACTCGGCTGCATTTAAACTACTTCACTTGCACACCTTGGCAAAAGCGCTGCTTGTTGTCTTCCTACCTGGCTTCCTCTGACGTCACTGCAAGCCATTCACTCCTCACACGCTGCTCAGGCCTGGCAGCGTTCCAACTTCACAGCGTGCACAGACTTCCAGCTGCTCTGACACAGCCTTCCGGATCTCAAGCACTCACAGTGCCTTCAGCTTGCAACAAGTATAGCGACACATGAGGTTATCAGGTTCCGTATAAGCTTTTACTTGTAGTGTTCTAAGTCTGCTACTCTCACTACTTCCATATTTAAGCTTGCCATAATATTGACATTCCTCTATGTGTTACACTGTATAAATCTGCCAGCAAGCTACTAGCACTACCATTACTAAATGGTTATATTAACTCCTCACCTGCAGTGTGCCATATTAAACATGCTATGAGTACTAATCAGGGTATTTTCCTTAACTAGTTACTGCTCCTGTCTTGAGAAATATATATCCTTTGTTCTGCCTCTAAAGCATTCCTGTATTCATTACTCTTTGATATTGGAAGCTTATTGAGGCAATATAAATACAGATTAGGATTATATGCTTCCTTACTAGCAAGCATATTTCCCAGTTTGTTACATTAACATATTACCACAGTTCTACTTCTAAAGTACTAAAGATAAGTAAAGAATTGTCACATAAACAAGTGATTTCTTACATAATAAACCAGCCTTAAAAAAAAATAAAAAAAAAAAATTTGTAACTATGGAGCCATCAGATGTGGCCCCCCAGCTACATAATTTAAACCAGCGCCTGGACAACTTAACTCAGGCATTTAGAGATATACAGGTGGAAAACCAAAGTCTCAAAGCCTGTCTTAGAGAAGTGTTGGCCAATAGGAATACTGGAAATGACCACCAGGCTGAGCCCCAGGTTTCTTACCCTGAGAAATTTACTGGTGATAGATCCACTTTTCGCCAGTTCAGAAACGCCTGCCTGTTGTTATTCGATTTAAAACCGAGAACTTATCCTACAGACAGATCCAAAGTATTAACTGTTCTCTCATACCTGCGAGGGGAACCTCGGGCCTGGGCTGACTCATTTTATGAGTCCCAGGACCCAATTCTGAATTCTTTTGATGCCTTCTTAAAGGCTTTATCCAACCTTTATGATGATCCTTATCGTCAGATTACTGCTGAGACTAAACTGAGAGGACTCAAACAGTTAAAAGCTCCAGTGGAGGAGTATATTACTCGTTTCAAGATTTGGGCCAGAGATTCGCTCTGGAATGAGGTCTCTCTCAAGAATCAGTATCGAATGGGGTTGTCAGAGGAAGTAAAGGACGAACTCTCCAGAACTGGCATACCAGATCGCCTAGAGGATTTCTATACTTTAACAACTACTATAGATCGCAGGCTCCGAGAGCGAAGGCAGGAAAAAGGTAGTTCTAGCCACCCCACACGCCGCTTGCTCCCGACTCCGCCTACTGCTACTGCTCCCCCTGACCAGCCTATGGACATTAGCTTTCTGAGAGGACCTCTCACTATGCAAGAAAAGACCAGACGCCGTAATCTCAATCTGTGTATGTATTGTGCTGGTACGCAGCATGTGGTTAAGGATTGTCCCCTGCTTCTGAAGCAAAAGCGAGGTAAGACAAAATCAAATAGTAACTGTCTTCACACAAAGTCAGCTACATCAACTTACTTTACCTTACCTTTACAATTACAGTGGGATCAGCACAGGATCAGCAGTAACGCCATTGTTGATACAGGCGCTTGTACCAATTTCATTGATGTTCGTTTGGTTCATTCTAATAAAATTCCTTTTCAGTTAAAAAGCATTCCACTGCCTCTCAAAGTCATTGACGGGTCACATTTAGCTTCTGGTCCGGTGTCACATCAAACTGTCCCTCTGTTAGTCACAACTCCCTCTGGTCACACTGAAACAATTACTTTCGATATCATATCCTCTCCTATTTACCCTATTGTACTGGGAATCTCTTGGCTTCGTTTACACCAACCCACTCTGCATTGGTCCACTCTTTCTCTCTCCTTCCCCTCCTCTTACTGTTCTAACACTTGCTTCCCTAGGAAACATATTTTGATCACATCCACTCCTGTAATACCAGTTGAATATTCTGATTTTTCAAACGTTTTCGATAAAAAAGAGGCAGAGGTATTGCCTCCCCATAGGGCCTATGATTGCCCCATAGATCTGCTGCCTGGTGCAACCATACCTCATGGTCATATTTATCCCCTCTCAAGACCTGAGTTACAACACCTTAAAACTTATATTACTGAGAATTTAAAAAAAGGGTTAATCCGTCCCTCCACCTCACCTGCAGCAGCAGCTATGTTTTTTGTAAAGAACAAGGATGGGTCTTTACGCCCGATAATAGATTATCGCGAGCTGAACAAAATAACAATAAAAAACAGATACCCACTACCTCTCATCCCAGAACTGATTGAGAGGTTACGTGGCGCCACAGTGTTCACTAAACTAGATCTGAGGGGTGCCTATAACCTTGTCAGAATAAGAGCCGGGGACGAGTGGCTGACCGCATTTAGGACTAGGTATGGTCTCTATGAGTATACGGTTATGCCATTCGGTCTGTGCAATGCCCCGGCGACATTCCAGAACTTCATTAATTATATTTTTAGAGATGTCCTTGACACGTTTTTGGTTGTCTACTTAGACGACATTCTTATTTACTCACCCTCTTTGACAGAACATATACAACATGTCAGGCTTGTGTTGTCTAGACTACAAACACATAGACTCTATGTTAAATTAGAAAAATGTTTGTTTCACGTCACAGAGGTGTCTTTCTTGGGTTATCACATCAGTAAGGGTCAGATAAAGATGGAGGATAACAAAATTTCAGCCATATCATCATGGCCTATACCCTCTTCTGTGAAAGAAGTTCAAAGGTTCTTGGGCTTCGCAAATTTTTATAGACGCTTTATTCAAAACTTTGCTGCCATCACAAAACCCCTGACAAATCTGACTAAGGGAAAGACTCCATTTTGTTGGACACCTGAGGCTCAAACCGCCTTTGACCAATTAAAGCATCTCTTTACCACCTCTCCGATACTCCATCTACCAAACACAAAGTGTCAATTCGTATTAGAGGTTGACGCATCAGAATATGCCATTGGCTCCGTGTTATCCCAGAGATCCACTCCTAAGGACTCATTACATCCTGTGTCTTATTTCTCTAGGCTCTTGACACCAGCTGAGCTGAATTATCCAGTTGGTGAAAAGGAGTTGTTGGCTATTAAGTCATCCTTTGACCAATGGAGGCATTTATTGGAGGGTACGGAGCAACCTATAGTGATATTTACTGATCATAAGAATCTACAGTATCTCCAGACAAACAGAACTCTTTCTGCTCGACAGCTCCGCTGGAGCCTCTACTTCTCTCGTTTCTCCTTCCACATTGCCTACCGTCCTGGCATACGGAATGGAAAGGCAGATGCTTTATCTAGAAGGGATAAAAAGCCTGAGTCTACTCAATTTCCATCCACCATCATTCCAAAATCTTCTTTTGTAGGTCTTCTATCAAATGATCTCACAGATCTAAAAACACATCAACAACAAGACATTACTAAGACCGCTTACACGCTTACCCCTGATAATGCTGGAATCCTCTACAAGGATTCAAGGCTATATGTTCCACCCTCGCTGCGAGATCAGGCAGTGTCCATTGCCCATGATTCATTATTAGCAGGTCATATGGGTATACACAAGACACTTGACCTTCTACAGAGGTATTTTTGGTGGCCTTCTATGAGAACCACTGTTAAAGAATACATCAAACTCTGCGTTACCTGTCAAACCTGTAAGCCCTCACACCAACCACCTCTGGGTTTACTACAGAACCTCCCTATTCCCGAATTTCCGTGGACTTCTGTCTCCATGGACTTTGTAGTTGATTTGCCTAAATCTGAAGGTTACACCGTCATTTTTGTTGTTGTGGATCTCATGTCAAAGATGGCACATTTCATTCCAACCGAAACTCTACCCACTGCACAAAAATCAGCTCAGTTATTTCTTAGAGAGATTATTCGTTTACATGGAATACCCACTACAGTACTCAGCGACAGAGGCTCACAATTCACCTCAAAATTTTGGAGACATCTTTGTACCTCACTAGACATACATCAGTGTTTGACCACATCGTACCACCCACAGACCAATGGACAGTGTGAGAGAACCAACCAGTGGCTGGAGCAATTTTTACGTTGCTACTGTTCCCACAAACAAGAATCTTGGGCCACGTACCTCCCACATGCTGAGTTTGCATATAATAATACCACCAATACTTCTACGGGGTTTTCTCCCTTTTATATCAATTCAGGCTACCATCCCCGATTTCATCCTTTGCCTATGACACACTCACCTTGTCCTCAGGTGAATGATCTCGTCAATTCCATCAAGCAGACTTACGTCGCCATACAGGATAACATCAAGCAAGCACAGGCCACCCAAAAGAGTTTCTATGACCTACGCCATCGCCCTCATCCTACCTACGCTGTAGGACAAAAAGTCTGGTTATCGGCAAAGAATCTGAGGATTCCAACTCCTTGCAAGAAGTTTAACAAACTTTTTGTTGGTCCTTTTTCTATCATTGCTCTTCCAAACCCGGTTACGGTGACTCTACAGCTTCCTCCCACTTACCGCATTCACCCGACATTTCATGTGTCCCTCATCAAGCCTTGCTACTCTTCTACCCCTCTATCAGCCACTTCCCTGGGTTCTCCTACCCCGGATCCTGAGTACGAGGTCCAGGCCATTCTGGACTCTAGACGTTGGCATGGTGAACTGCAGTATCTGGTTCATTGGTCCGGGTACGACTCTTCGGAGGACTCTTGGGAACCCGCTTCGAATCTCTCTGCAGATAGGTTGGTCTCTTTGTTTCATCGGAGGCATCCGGATCGCCCTTCTCCCTGAAACCTCTTTGATGTTTCCTTGGGGGGGGAGTATGTCATGGTCCTATCTTACACATTCCACCTTAATATATACTTTGCCATATCAAGCCTATACCACCTTAACATTGTCTCCTCCTGCCTATAAAGCCTGCACTGTCTAATTACTCTTTGCTGGTTTATTGAAGTGATTAACTCACAACTCCAGCTTGTATCCTGGTGAAAGAAAGTACTCGGCTGCATTTAAACTACTTCACTTGCACACCTTGGCAAAAGCGCTGCTTGTTGTCTTCCTACCTGGCTTCCTCTGACGTCACTGCAAGCCATTCACTCCTCACACGCTGCTCAGGCCTGGCAGCGTTCCAACTTCACAGCGTGCACAGACTTCCAGCTGCTCTGACACAGCCTTCCGGATCTCAAGCACTCACAGTGCCTTCAGCTTGCAACAAGTATAGCGACACATGAGGTTATCAGGTTCCGTATAAGCTTTTACTTGTAGTGTTCTAAGTCTGCTACTCTCACTACTTCCATATTTAAGCTTGCCATAATATTGACATTCCTCTATGTGTTACACTGTATAAATCTGCCAGCAAGCTACTAGCACTACCATTACTAAATGGTTATATTAACTCCTCACCTGCAGTGTGCCATATTAAACATGCTATGAGTACTAATCAGGGTATTTTCCTTAACTAGTTACTGCTCCTGTCTTGAGAAATATATATCCTTTGTTCTGCCTCTAAAGCATTCCTGTATTCATTACTCTTTGATATTGGAAGCTTATTGAGGCAATATAAATACAGATTAGGATTATATGCTTCCTTACTAGCAAGCATATTTCCCAGTTTGTTACATTAACATATTACCACAGTTCTACTTCTAAAGTACTAAAGATAAGTAAAGAATTGTCACATAAACAAGTGATTTCTTACAGTGGGGGAGACTGCTGAGGTGCAGGATTTTTTGATTTACCTCAATTCTAACAGGGTGGGTTTGGAATTCACTGCCCAAACAGGAACAAGTACAATACCATATTTGGATGTGGAATTTAGGGGGGATCCTCTAAGTGGCAAGGTCTCTACATCCCTATATCGTAAGCCTATTACTTCCAACTCCTTGCTTCATGCTAGGAGCAACCATCCCCGTCAGACGGGGTTTGGGGTGGCCAAGGGGCAGTTCATGAGAATTAAGCGGAACTGCTCCCTGGAAGAAGATTTTGCAAAGGAGAGTGAGACACTGAAGTGTCTCCTTTCTGAGAGAGGTTACTCACGCAAAATCATCAATAGAGCCCATCTGGAGGTGACTAGGATGAGTAGAAGTGAGATATTAAGGGGGAACACCAGGCAAAGGAATGGTTATGATTTAAGTAGGCCTACTCTGGTTACTACCTACAGCCCGCAGTTTAAGGATATTACCAGTATAGTCAGCAAACATCTACCAATACTTACAGCTGAGGACAGTTTGAGGGACTATGTGTCCAAAGGGTGCAATTTTGTGTCTAAGAGAGCATGCACAATTGGCAACTTGGTGGCACCAAGTGTACTAAGGGACAAAGAGAGGGCCAACAGTAGTTGGCTAAGTGTGAAAGGGCATTTTAAATGCCACTTCTCTAAATGCATAGCCTGTCAGTACAGCAGAGTGACGTCCACCTTCCAGTCAGCAACAACAAATCGGGTATTCAATCTGGCAAATTGCACAAATTGTAGAACCCCTTTTGTTGTATACTTGGTAGATTGTTCCCAGTGCAATGGGCAGTATATAGGGTGCACAACAAGGGAGGTTCGCTCCAGGATCAGAGAGCATTTGAATGACATCTCTCATGATAAAGACAGCTCAGGCCTCTCACAACACTTTATCTCTGTGCATGGGGGCGATGTTACTTCGCTCTCATGGCAGGTAATAGAATGTGTACGAAATCCCCCTAGAGGGGGAGATAGAGCAGCACGCCTGATGCTGCGTGAAGCCTTTTGGATCTTCAAAATGAAGACAAGAAGGCCACAGGGCTTCAACATAGAGGGGGATGTGATAAACTTCTGGAAGAGATAGTAGTTCTCCTCTTTTTTTGAAATCTTAGGGTCCCCTTATTAATCAGTACAGCAGCGATTGCCTACCCATAAAATATACACATATATAGTGCTGAAATATGAAACTCCAGGATATTTGATGATAAACATGTATATTTTATAAATTATAGAGGATAATTGAGCTATAATTATATAACAGTTGTTGTTGGACAAATATACTTAACAATGGGCTCAATGTCATTAGCCTTTTATGTCTTCTCTATTATATATGCAGGCTTTGAGCTAGCGGAGATAATATACATATATGGCAATATGAGCAAGTTTACATATAACAGCGTTAAAAAAGGATATTTCTAAACCAACTAATGGGGTAGAGCAAATATAAAAGCAACAAGTAGCTGAACAATGAGGGGTTAATCACAATAGACTGAGGAACCAATAGGAAATCACCTTCAGGTTTAAGAGGCAGGAAGGAGGGGTAACAGGTCATGTTCATGATTAAGGAATTGACCGAAACATGTAGGACAGACCAGTTCCTGAAAATGTTCTGCCTATTCTTTTGATTTTAACTACTCTGTTGCCTATCAAGATGTTTTAATCTATATATGGACATTAAACTACGTATGCTTACTTTGGAGGATCGCAGTGTATTTCTTTTGCTTGCATAAAACAGACATTACCCAAGCAACTCTGGGTAAAGCCTGATGTACTTTAATTCCCCCATCTACACTATTTTTTGTTGCCTCCGACAATTTCCATGATTTTCATTTATAAATAATTGGGTGTTTGGATCAGCAATTTCATTTTGATCTATCAATTAACTGAAGGACACAGTAATATTTCAGTAGTGAAATGAGGTTTATTGGATTATGAGAAAATGTACAACATGCATCAAAACGAAATTAGACAGGTGCAGAAATTTGAGCATCCCAACAGAATTATTGCATCAATATTTAGTAGAGCCTCTTTCAGCAGAAATAACAGCCTCTAGATGCTTCCTATAGCCTGTAATGAGTGTCTGGATTCTAGATGAAGGTATTTTGGACCATTCCTCCTTGCAAAACATCTCCAGTTCAGTTAGGTTTGAGGGTTGCGGAGCATAGACAGCCCGCTTCAAATCAACCCACAGATTTTCAATGATATTCAGGTCTGGGGACTGGGATGACCAATCCAGAACATTGTACTTGTTCCTCTGCATACAGGGAGTGCAGAATTATTAGGCAAATGAGTATTTTGACCACATCATCCTCTTTATGCATGTTGTCTTACTCCAAGCTGTATAGGCTCGAAAGCCTACTACCAGTTAAGCATATTAGGTAATGTGCATCTCTGTAATGAGAAGGGGTGTGGTCTAATGACATCAACACCCTATATCAGGTGTGCATAATTATTAGGCAACTTCCTTTCCTTTGGCAAAATAGGTCAAAAGAAGGACTTGACAGGCTCAGAAAAGTCAAAAATAGTGAGATATCTTGCAGAGGGATGCAGCACTCTTAAAATTGCAAAGCTTCTGAAGCGTGATCATCGAACAATCAAGCGTTTCATTCAAAATAGTCAAAAGGGTCGCAAGAAGCGTGTGGAAAAACCAAGGCGCAAAATAACTGCCCATGAACTGAGAAAAGTCAAGCGTGCAGCTGCCAAGATGCCACTTGCCACCAGTTTGGCTATATTTCAGAGCTGCAACATCACTGGAGTGCCCAAAAGCACAAGGTGTGCAATACTCAGAGACATGGCCAAGGTAAGAAAGGCTGAAAGACGACCACCACTGAACAAGACACACAAGCTGAAATGTCAAGACTGGGCCAAGAAATATCTCAAGACTGATTTTTCTAAGGTTTTATGGACTGATGAAATGAGAGTGAGTCTTGATGGGCCAGATGGATGGGCCCGTGGCTGGATTGGTAAAGGGCAGAGAGCTCCAGTCCGACTCAGACGCCAGCAAGGTGGAGGTGGAGTACTGGTTTGGGCTGGTATCATCAAAGATGAGCTTGTGGGGTCTTTTCGGGTTGAGAATGGAGTCAAGCTCAACTCCCAGTCCTACTGCCAGTTTCTGGAAGACACCTTCTTCAAGCAGTGGTACAGGAAGAAGTCTGCATCCTTCAAGAAAAACATGATTTTCATGCAGGACAATGCTCCATCACACACGTCCAAGTACTCCACAGCGTGGCTGGCAAGAAAGGGTATAAAAGAAGAAAATCTAATGACATGGCCTCCTTGTTCACCTGATCTGAACCCCATTGAGAACCTGTGGTCCATCATCAAATGTGAGATTTACAAGGAGGGAAAACAGTACACCTCTCTGAACAGTGTCTGGGAGGCTGTGGTTGCTGCTGCACGCAATGTTGATGGTGAACAGATCAAAACACTGACAGAATCCATGGATGGCAGGCTTTTGAGTGTCCTTGCAAAGAAAGGTGGCTATATTGGTCACTGATTTGTTTTTGTTTTGTTTTTGAATGTCAGAAATGTATATTTGTGAATGTTGAGATGTTATATTGGTTTCACTGGTAAAAATAAATAATTGAAATGGGTATATATTTGTTTTTTGTTAAGTTGCCTAATAATTATGCACAGTAATAGTCACCTGCACACACAGATATCCCCCTAAAATAGCTATAAATAAAAACAAACTAAAAACTACTTCCAAAACTATTCAGCTTTGATATTAATGAGTTTTTTGGGTTCATTGAGAACATGGTTGTTCAATAATAAAATTAATCCTCAAAAATACAACTTGCCTAATAATTCTGCACTCCCTGTAAATGCCAGAGTAGATTTTGAGCAGTGTTTTGGGTTGTTGTCTTGTTAAAATATCCAGCTCCGGCATAACTTCAACTTTGTGACTGATTCCTCAACATTATTCTCAAGTATCTGCTGATATTGAGTAGAATCCATGCGACCCTCAACTTTAAAAAGATTCCCAGTACCGGCACTGGCCACACAGCCCCACAGCATGATGGAACATCCACCAAATTTTACTGTGGGTAGCAAGTGTTTGTCTTGGAAAGCTGTGTTCTTTTGCCACCATGCATAACGCCCCTTGTTATGACCAAATAACTTAACCTTTGTTTCATCAGTCCACAGCACCTTCTTCCAAATGAAGCTGGCTTGTCCAAATGTGTGTTTGCATACCTCAAGTGACTCTGTTTGTGGCGTGTGTGCAGAAAAGGCTTCTTCCGCATCACTTTCCCATATGCTGAATTGTTGAACAATGCACAGTGACACCATCTGCAGCAAGATGATGTTGTAGGTCTTTGGAGGTGGTCTGTGGGCAGTTTTTGACCGTTCTCACCATTCTTTGCCTCTCCGATATTTTACTTCTGGCCTTAACAAGAACTGTGCCTGTGGTCTTCCATTTCCTCACTATGTTCCTTACAGTGGACACTGACAGCTTAAATCTCTGCAATAGCTTTTTGTAGCCTTCCCCTAAACCATAATGTTGAATAATCTTTGTTTTCAGGTCATTTGAGAGTTGTTTTGAGGCCCCCATGTTGCCACTCTTCAGAGGAGAGTCAAAGAGAACAACAACTTGCAATTGTCCACCTTAAATATCTTTTCTCATGATTGGATGCACCTGTCTATGAAGTTCAAGGCTAAATGGGCTCACCAAACCAATTGTGTGCTCCAATTAATCAGTGCTAGGTAGTTACAGGTATTCAAATCAACAAAATGACAATAGTGCCCGAATTTATGCACCTGTTACAAGATGCTGCAGCAAGTAATGTGTCTGTGGTGTGCAACAGTCAGAGAAAGAAGGAGCAGGCTTTACATCATCATATGGATGGCGCAGATTATGCGCATGGTTTGGAGACATTTAGGAGTGTGCATGCGAACGGGAGCAAACCTGCACAGATAACATATGCAAATAGCTCATTGAACAACGGGCATCGATTGGCGAAATTGAAATTAGGTATCGCTGTGCCGCAGTGACGTGCAGTGACGTCAGAGGCTGGTGAGGCAGTGGCTAGGATACGCCTTCATTCTTTAGATATCCTTTGTTGAAGAAATAGCAATGCACATGGGTGAGCCAATCACATGAGGTATCTATGTGCAGCCACCAATCAGCAGCTACTGAGCATATTTAGATATGATTTTCAACAAAGGATATCAAAAGAATGCAGAAAATTAGATATTATATGTAAATTGGAAAGTTATTTAAAATTGCATGCTCTTTCTAAATCATGAAAGAAAACATATGGATTTCATGTCCCTTTAAATGGTGTCTTGGAAAACTGGTCAACTTAGTAAACATCTAATTTTAGTCTAAAGGATTGTAACAGAAACTCTTGCCAGATAACAAAATGCTTGCTCTGATTATGAGATCTAGAAATCCATGCCCATTAAAAAACATACTTTTTACTTTAATGCTGCAAATTATGCTTACAGATTCTTTCATTATTCAGTAAATATAAAAATGTCTTGATCCAGTGGCGGCTGGTGAAATTTAAAGATGGTGGGGCGCTTGACCCCATCCCTTTAAATAAAGCCACACCATCAGACGGCACTACCAATTCATTAATTAAATAAATAAATAAAAGGTAGACAGAAACACAGAAAAGCACTCGGGGGAGAGGGAGAGAGAGACGGGGGGAGAGAGACACAGAGGGTTAGAGAGAAAGAGAGAGACACAATCACACATAGAGGGTTAGAGAGAGAGAAAGAGAGAGAGACACAATCATACACAGAGGGTTAGAGAGAGATAAAGAGAGAGAGACACAATCACACACAGAGGGTTAGAGAGAGAGAAAGAGAGAGAGACACAATCATACACAGAGGGTTAGAGAGAGAAAGAGATAGATACACAATCACACACAGAGGGTTAGAGAGAGAGAGAAAGAGAGAGACACACAATCACACACAGAGGGTTAGAGAGAGAGAGAAAGAGAGAGAGACACAATCACACACAGAGGGTTAGAGAGAGAGAAAGAGACACAATCACACACAGAGGGTTAGAGAGAGAGAAAGAGAGAGAGAGAGAGACACACAATCACACACAGAGGGTTAGAGAGAGAGAGAAAGAGAGAGAGACACAATCACACACAGAGGGTTAAAGAGAGAAAGAGAGAGACACAATCACACACAGAGGGTTAGAGAGAGAAAGAGAGAGACACAATCACACACAGAGGGTTAGAGAGAGAGTGTAAGAGAGAGAGAGACAGAATTAGACACAGAGGGTTAGAGAGAGAGAGAAAGAGAGAGACACAATCACACACAGAGGGTTAGAGAGAGAGAGAAAGAGAGAGAGACACAATCACACACAGAGGGTTAGAGAGAGAGAGAGACAATCATACACAGAGGGTTAGAGAGAGAGAGAAAGAGAGAGAGGGACATAATCACACAGAGGGTTAGAGAGAGAGAAAGAGAGAGACACAATCACACACAGAGGGTTAGAGAGAGAGAGAGAAAGAGAGAGAGACACAATCACACACAGAGGGTTAGAGAGAGAGAGAAAGAGAGAGAGACACAATCACACACAGAGGGTTAGAGAGAGACACAATCACACACAGAGGGTTAGAGAGAGAGAGAGAGAGAGAGACACAATCACACACAGAGGGTTAGAGAAAGAGAGAGAGACACAATCACACACAGAGGGTTAGAGAAAGAGAGAGAGACAATCACACACAGAGGGTTAGAGAGAGAGAGAGAGACACAATCACACACAGAGGGTTAGAGAGAGAGATACAATCACACACAGAGGGTTAGAGAGAGAGAGAAAGAGAGATAGACACAATCACACACATAGGGTTAGAGAAAGAGAGAGACAATCACACACAGAGGGTTAGAGAGACACATAAGGGATGAGAGAGTCAGAGGGGGAGGAAGAGAGAGAGAGAAAGAGACCATGGGGGAGAACAACACATAAGGAGAGAGATGGATAGATAGAGAGAGAGACACACACACACAAGGGGGGGGGGGAGAGGGACCACTGCATTCTTAAGTAATAAAACAGCAGAGCTACAGAGAGTTCAGAAAGTGAGACTATAAACTAGTGTGAAGTACAGAGGTAAGCTGCTAAGGTAATGGGTGACTGTAAACTTTGAGTAAACAAAATACCAAAACGATCCTTAAACTGCTGTAAAAGAGTAAAAAAACAAAAAACACTAAACCACATTCATTAAATTATCATTTTCACTAACAGAATCCCTTTCAGTAAAATCTAAGGTTGCAGAACTTACTTCAATAAAATGTGGCTAAAACACTGCAAGTCTGGATCTCTTCCTGCTCTGTAAGGAAGTGACAGTGGAACATTCCACTGCACTTGGAGGGGAAGTACTGAACTCTCTTTTTTATTGAATCAAAGCTTACAGCTGAACAGGGCAGCAACAAAATAAATTAAAGTTGTTTTTTCCGTTTTTGTTTTCTTTTATATCATTTAACATCCAGCCCCAACCCTAAGTTCCACTTACTAATGCCTCTCACTGGATTGGGTCAGCCCAAATAGAACTGCCTCAAATAAGCACTTATGTGCCATGCAATGATCTTAACCACTTTCATCCAGTAGGTGGCGCAGCATGTTGTGTAATGGTGGGCAGACCTGCGTTGGCCTCTCCATTGCACAACATGTAGCTGTGAGAAAAAAAAAGCTGGGGAAAAAAAATTGTAATTTTTTTTTAAAGCCAATAAAAAAATATATATTTTTGCCCATATGAGAGGTGAAGCCCTGCCTCACCTGTCTCTAGTGACTGCACATCACTGCTGTGCCATGCCCTACATGTATGGAGGCTGAGTAAGGATGCTCATAACAGAAAACTAACCCCCCTTCTTTCCAAGACATCAATGAACAATTTTATCATATTAATCAGTATTGCTTCAGACCTGAGGAAGAGAGGGCGCATAGGATTGACAGCTGGCATATCACTTCTCCTGACTGTTCCAGTGAATTAATTTTGGATAACCCAGCCAACTTCCGGCTAGGAAACTGACAAAAAGGAAATCTCTCTCCATGGGGCTTTGATTAAAGTGGATATATACATATACATATGGAAGGAGCCAATGACTAGAGAACCAACTACTTAACAAACTGTGCAGCACTTACCTCATTTTGTAAGTAGACAATTAATCTATTACTATGGGTTTCTGTGGGCACACCAACTTACCTGAAGTTTGTCTAACTAAGAAATTATCATGTGGGAACCTTTTCTAAACATCTTTTTGGACATCAGTTATTTAACTTTATTACAATATTAATATTTATTGTTATTTGTAGACACTGTTGAATGTTATGAATTTCATTAGAATTTTATGAATTTTATTAGTTTATATATATATATATATATATATATATATATATATATATATAAATTACAAAAAGGGTACTGGGAGAGGATTGCTGAAACCTTCCTGTTTAAACAGGACAGGAAATTTATAGTTTAAAGATCTAGGCGGTAGTTATCCACTTCTAGATCAGGTGCAGACCCGCAAAAACAATTATAACTTCAAAACTTATTAGAAAAGGAGAAAAACCACAGTAGAGCTATATGAGATACTGTGTAAAGATGGGGGATTTCAGCACTCAATAGAACTCCATTTTACACAATTAGGTGTTTGACTGGGAGCTATCAAGAAACATACACATGGATGCACATAAGTTCAGATAACACGACAAATTTATTTTCAGAGTAACAAACATGCTGAAAAGACATTTGCATATTGTTTAGGTACTAAAGAGAATAAACAGGGATCGCAACAGTGGTATAAATGATGACCGGGAGAGATTTGCAAGTAAAATAGTTATTTATTTCATATCCAAAGCGTACACATAATGACAGGCACAGCAAACAAACCCCGCTGACGCGTTTCCCGCTTCACAAGCGGTTCACCAGAGCTCTGATGAACCGCTTGTGAAGCGGGAAACGCGTCAGCGGGGTTTGTTTGCTGTGCCTGTCATTATGTGTACGTTTTGGATATGAAATAAATAACTATTTTACTTGCAAATCTCTCCCGGTCATCATTTATACCACTGTTGCGATCCCTGTTTCTTCTTTGTGACTTTGACAATAGGGGTTTGGAGAGCCCTAGCAACAGTGGTATTACAAGCCATTTTGCCGGAATTTCACTGACATTCTGTGAGGCCCTGGACTAAAGCTCTTTATGCACACAAGTGCTCGGTGGTACAAGATTGCAGCATCATTTGCAACTGGAGATTGGGAGATCGTTCCACACCTGAAAGGGCAGTACTCTGGGTACCCGATACCCGAGCTTGTCCCATTTGGCCAGGTGCTGTAACTAACCTTTCCATTTTTTGCTTTTAAATCTTAGCTGAGAGCTTGTAAATGAGTGCTGGACTTTCTCTGTGTGTTGTATATGTATGTATATGTATGTGTATATATATATATACCGACCATTTTATTAGGTACACCTTGCTAGTACCGGGTTGGACCCCCTTTCAGATCTGCCTTAATTCTTCATAGCATAGATTCAACAAGGAGTTGGAAACATTCTTCAGAGATTTTGGTCCATATTGACATGATAGTATCACGCAGTTGCTGTAGATTTGTCGGCTGCACATCCATGTTGTGAATCTCCCATTCCACCACACCCCAAAGGTGCTCTATTGGATTGAGATCTGGTGACTGTGGAGGCCATTGGAGTACAGTGAACTCATTGTCATGTTCAAGAAAACAGTTTGAGATGATTTGAGCTTTGTGACATGGTGCATTATCCTGCTGGAAGTAGCAATCGGAAGATGAATACACTGTAGTAATAAAGGGATGGACATGGTCAGCAACAATACTCAGGTAGGCCATGGCATTTAAACGATGCTCAATTGGTACTAAGGGGCCCAAAGTGTGCCAAGAAATTATCCCCCACAACATTACACGACCACCACCAGCCTAAACTGTTGATACAAGGCAGGATGGATCCATGCTTTCATGTTTACACCAAATTCTGACCCTACCCTCTGAATGTTGCAGCTGAAATCGAGACTCATCAGACCAGGCAACGTTTTTCTAATCTTCTATTTTCAAAGTTTGGTGAGCCTGTGTGAATTGTAGCCTCCATTTCTTGTTCTTAGCTGCCAGGAGTGGCACTCGGTGTGGTCTTCTGCTGCTTTAGCCAATCTGAACATTTTCCCCTATGTGAAAAACATTGGAATGTAAAATATTTACAGTAAATACACAGTAAAACACATTTCTTTAATATAATTGGCAGGAGTCCATGAGCTAGTGATGTATGGGATATACAATCCTACCAGGAGGGGCAAAGTTTCCCAAACCTCAAAATGCCTATAAATACACCTCCCACCACACCCACAACTCAGTTTTACAAACTTTGCCTCCTATGGAGGTGGTGAAGTAAGTTTGTGCTTGATTTCTATGATTTCCTCTATGATAAGCATTTCTAAGCATTCTGAAGCCCAATTCCTCTCAGAGTACAGTGTTTGTCAGAGGGATGTGAAGAGAGTATCGCCTATTGATTTTTTATATTTTTTCTCACGGAAAATCTTTTCAAGGGTTCTCTGTTATCGGTCGTAGAGATTCATCTCCTACCTCCCTTTTCAGATCGACGATATACTCTTACACCATTACCTCTGCTGACAGTTTTCAGTACTGGTTTGGCTATCTGCTATATGTGGATGGGTGTCTTTCGGTAAGTATGTATCATTATTTAAGACACTCTCAGCTATGGTTGGCGCTTTATGTATTTATATAAAGTTCTAAATATACTGTATGTATTTTCTTATATTTGTCATGTGTCAGGTCTATGTGTATTTCCCTTTGCAGTCTGACAGTTTCATTATGGGAATCATGTTTTAGGAAGTTTGTCTTACCTGGGGTATAGTCTTTTCCAATTTGACTTGTTTTCTCTTTAAAATCTTATTTTAAATTAGGCTCGTGAGTGCACAAAATACTGTTATTTATTGCGTCATTCTTGGCACGAGATATTTTTGGCGCGAATGTGCGTTTATAATGACACAAGTTCGTCATTTCCTGTGTCTTAGTTGACGCCAGGTTGTTTGGCGTGATATTGTGTTTGTTATGACGTAAGTTGCGTCATTTCCGGATATTTGTTGGTGCCAAAAAAAATTTCCAACTTCCTTTTGCGTCGTGCATCATACTTGGCACCAAAAATGTTTGTTTTATTTTACCTCACCTCCTATATGCTCCTTGCCTTCTTTATGCTCAGAGGGCAATGCTATTTGCTTTTTTGCCAATTTTAGCATTTGCATTTTTTACCATTCCTGAAACTGCTATATGTGGAAATAAGATATTTTTGTTTAAATGTTATTTTTTTTCTTTTACATTTTACAAGATGTCTCAATCTGATCCTGTCTCAGAAGCTTCTGTAGGAACCATTCTGCCTGAACACAGTTCTATTAAAGCTAAGTGTATCTGTTGTAAACTAGTGGAGATTATATCTCCAGCTGTAGTATGTAACAGTTGTCATGATAAGCTTTTGCATGCAGAAAAGGTTTCTATTAGTGCTAGTACAGTATATGTTGTTCCAGTGTGTATGTTGGTGAGATGTAGCGCCAAAAGACAGGAAACGCCTATGGCGCTGAACAGAGGCTGACTAGCTAGCCTAAAGAGAGGTAATAAAGAATATATTATGTTCAAAGTGCCTCAGGTGGGCTAGGTGTCAAAGGGGATGATGAAATGTAAAAAGCAAGTTTAATTACAAACCTGTCAGTTCACAAATGGATTACAATCTCACAAATTAAACAATAAATTAAAATCTATTAGAACGCTACAAACATTGGATCTGCAATGTGTGTATGTAGTGAAGGATGAGACTCCAATTGGTGAAAAGGAGATCTATGCTGGATGACTTGCAAGTGTTAGCTTGTAGAATTGAAATGATAGTGTGAAATTGTGCTATGTGGGCACCTCTAAATGGTGTTGATTGTTTTGATCGATCAGTATAAAACAATAAGTGATATATTTGTGGAACACAACAAAATCACAAATATGAAAGTGAAATTTGAGACAAAAGGATGGGAAATAGTCCTGCACTTGAAACAAATCCAAAATAGAAAAAATGTGTGAAAAATGTGTAAAAAATATACAAAACTGAAAAAATAATAATACTAAAAAGTAGAAAAAAGAACAGTGATTTTAATCCAAAAGACTAGTGGCCTGCACTTTAGTCTGGGTAAAAAAATAATAGTTTGTGTAAAGTTTAAGTCAATATTTTAAAACCACCTTATTTTCCTGATGGGGAGACTCTTTTGTGATTCCTGGTGGTGAGAATCCAACCGACGGTCCTTAGGTGTCTCCCAGTGGATGAACTGAGATTCCTATTCCTAGTGGTGAGAACCCTTGGGATTGGAGACAATGGGGCATATTTATCAAGCTCCGTATGGAGCTTGATGCCCCGTGTTTCTGGCGAGCCTGCAGGCTCGCCAGAAACAGCAGTTATGAAGCAGCGGTCACAAAGACCGCTGCTCCATAACCTGTCCGTCTGCTCTGAGCAGGCAGACAGACATCGCCGGAAATCAACCCGATCGAGTGTGATTGGATTGATTGACACCCCTCTGCTGGCGGCCGATTGACAGCGAGTCTACAGGGGGCGGCGTTGCACCAGCAGCTCTTGTGAGTTGCTGGTGCAATGCTTAATATGGCCAGCGTATTGCTCGCCGTATTCAGTGAGGTCTGGCGGACCTGATCCGCACTGTCGGATCAGGTCCGCCAGACTTTCATAAATAGGGGCCAAAGTCCAATTTGTATATTAAACAATGTCCTAAAAAAGTTAAAAAAACAAACAAAAAATAGTGTAGATGGTACAAGATCGTGTATAGTGATGGAATAATGCTTACCAAGGCCTTTCTCAAGACTGGCAGCTGGTTAATGTTAGTGACATTTTATAGTGGTGATTTGCGTCATTTCGTATAGTTGGGGGCGTGTCTAATTGCCGGAAGTGATGTCACATAATTGAGGTCATATTGATATAAAGTGTAGTATAGCGTGATTTTTTCTGTCTATTTTTAATTATTTATTTCCATGGTACATAGTATTACAATTTACCTAGGTGTCAAAGTGACAGCATGATTATTTAGTCATTTTGGATGTGACTTATTGCCGAAATTTGAACAAATTCATTGGGCGTGACGTCATATCCTCTTATCTGTGATTGGTTTAAATCAGACCATGTGCGTTTGTGGTCTTCTTGTTGATTGGTTGTGACGTGTCAGTAGTACAGCTACTTTTTCATGCCATAAATAAAATCGGGATGCAAAATCCAATGTAATCCAGCACAACAAACAGGTGTGCACGCCCACAGGTCACTGCAAAAACCTTTGAATAATACAAAAGTTCAAGAAAACGGCAGCACCACCTTGATATGCAATAAATCCTCTTTATTCTTTGTGTAGGAGCAGGTACAAAATGACTACATTTCGGGTCACATACCCTTAGTCATGTCAATTACAACTGTATATTACAACAACCTTAAATTCCTTAACCAGGTGAACTGGCTCCTCCCCTTTAACTATTACTTATATTTCTTTCATGTAATTAGCAAGAGTCCATGAGCTAGTGACGTATGGGATATACATTCCTACCAGGAGGGGCAAAGTTTCCCAAACCTCAAAATGCCTATAAATACACCCCTCACCACACCCACAAATCAGTTTTACAAACTTTGCCTCCTATGGAGGTGGTGAAGTAAGTTTGTGCTAGATTCTACGTTGATATGCGCTCCGCAGCAGGTTGGAGCCCGGTTTTCCTCTCAGCGTGCAGTGAATGTCAGAGGGATGTGAGGAGAGTATTGCCTATTTGAATTCAATTATCTCCTTCTACGGGGTCTATTTCATAGGTTCTCTGTTATCGGTCGTAGAGATTCATCTCTTACCTCCCTTTTCAGATCGACGATATACTCTTATATATACCATTACCTCTACTGATTCTCGTTCAGTACTGGTTTGGCTTTCTACTACATGTAGATGAGTGTCCTGGGGTAAGTAAGTCTCATTTTCTGTGACACTCTAAGCTATGGTTGGGCACTTTTATATAAAGTTCTAAATATACGTGTTCAAACATTTATTTGCCTTGACTCAGGATGTTCAACGTTCCTTATTGCAGACAGTCAGTTTCATATTTGGGATAATGCATATGAATAAATCAATTTTTTTCTTACCTTAAAATTTGACTTTTTTCCCTGTGGGCTGTTAGGCTCGCGGGGGCTGAAAATGCTTCATTTTATTGCGTCATTCTTGGCGTGGACTTTTTTGGCGCAAAAAATTATTTTCTGTTTCTGGCGTCATACGTGTCGCCGGAAGTTGCGTCATTTTTTGACGTTTTTTTGCGCCAAAAGTGTCGGCGTTCCAGATGTGGCGTCATTTTTGGCGCCAAAAGCATTTAGGCGCCAAATAATGTGGGCGTCTTTTTTGGCGCTAAAAAATATGGGCGTCATTTTTGTCTCCACATTATTTAAGTCTCATTATTTATTGCTTCTGGTTGCTAGAAGCTTGTTCACTGGCATTTTTTCCCATTCCTGAAACTGTCATTTAAGGAATTTGATCAATTTTGCTTTATATGTTGTTTTTTCTATTACATATTGCAAGATGTCCCAGATTGACCCTGAGTCAGAAGATACTTCTGGAAAGTCGCTGCCTGGTGCTGGATCTACCAAAGTTAAGTGTATCTGCTGTAAACTTGTGGTATCTGTTCCTCCAGCTGTTGTTTGTAATGAATGTCATGACAAACTTGTTAATGCAGATAATATTTCCTTTAGTAATGTTACATTACCTGTTGCTGTTCCATCAACATCTAATACTCAGAGTGTTCCTGTTAACATAAGAGATTTTGTTTCTAAATCCATTAAGAAGGCTATGTCTGTTATTCCTCCTTCTAGTAAACGTAAAAGGTCTTTTAAAACTTCTCATTTTTCAGATGAATTTTTAAATGAACATCATCATTCTGATTCTGATAATGATTCCTCTGGTTCAGAGGATTCTGTTTCAGAGATTGATGCTGATAAATCTTCATATTTATTCAAAATGGAATTTATTCGTTCTTTACTTAAAGAAGTCTTAATTGCATTAGAAATAGAGGATTCTGGTCCTCTTGATACTAAATCTAAACGTTTAAATAAGGTTTTTAAAACTCCTGTAGTTATTCCAGAAGTTTTTTCATTCCCTTCGGTAGCCTTATGCATGGAAATTCTAGGTCTTATGACTGCTGCATCGGACGCGATCCCCTTTGCATGTTTTCACATGCGACCTCTTCAGCTCTGTATGCTGAACCAGTGGTGCAGGGATTACACAAAGATATCTCAATTAATATCTTTAAAACCGATTGTTCGACACTCTCTGACGTGGTGGACAGATCACCATCGTTTAATTCAGGGGGCTTCTTTTGTTCTTCCGACCTGGACTGTAATTTCAACAGATGCAAGTCTGACAGGTTGGGGAGCTGTTTGGGGGTCTCTGACAGCACAAGGGGTTTGGGAATCTCAGGAGGAGCTCCTCCGTTTGAACCTATGCATTCACTGGACATTAAATTACTTTCTTGGAAAGTTTTGTTTCTTTTGGCCATCTCTTCTGCTAGAAGAGTTTCTGAATTATCTGCTCTTTCTTGTGAGTCTCCTTTTCTGATTTTTCATCAGGATAAGGCAGTGTTGCGAACTTCTTTTAAATTTTTACCTAAGGTTGTGAATTCTAACAACATTAGCAGAGAAATTGTGGTTCCTTCATTATGTCCTAATCCTAAGAATTCTAAGGAGAGATCATTGCATTCTTTGGATGTAGTTAGAGCTTTGAAATATTATGTTGAAGCTACTAAGAATTTTCGAAAGACTTCTAGTCTATTTGTTATCTTTTCCGGTTCTAGGAAAGGTCAGAAGGCCTCTGCCATTTCTTTGGCATCTTGGTTGAAATCTTTAATTCATCATGCTTATGTTGAGTCGGGTAAAACTCCGCCTCAAAGGATTACAGCTCATTCTACTAGGTCAGTTTCTACTTCCTGGGCGTTTAGGAATGAAGCATCGGTTGATCAGATTTGCAAAGCAGCAACTTGGTCTTCTTTGTATACTTTTACTAAATTCTACCATTTTGATGTGTTTTCTTCTTCTGAAGCAGTTTTTGGTAGAAAAGTACTTCAGGCAGCTGTTTCAGTTTGATTCTTCTGCTTATAATTTCAGTTTTTTTCATTATAAGATTTAAACTTTATTTTGGGTGTGGATTATTTTCAGCGGAATTGGCTGTTTTTATTTTATCCCTCCCTCTCTAGTGACTCTTGCGTGGAAGATCCACATCTTGGGTAGTCATTATCCCATACGTCACTAGCTCATGGACTCTTGCTAATTACATGAAAGAAAACATAATTTATGTAAGAACTTACCTGATAAATTCATTTCTTTCATATTAGCAAGAGTCCATGAGGCCCACCCTTTTTTGTGGTGGTTATGATTTTTTGTATAAAGCACAATTATTCCAATTCCTTATTTTTTATGCTTTTGCACTTTTGTCTTATCACGCCACTTCTTGGCTATGCATTAAACTGATTTGTGGGTGTGGTGAGGGGTGTATTTATAGGCATTTTGAGGTTTGGGAAACTTTGCCCCTCCTGGTAGGAATGTATATCCCATACGTCACTAGCTCATGGACTCTTGCTAATATGAAAGAAATGAATTTATCAGGTAAGTTCTTACATAAATTATGTTTTTTCATGCTGGTTCAATCCAGCTCCCCCTATTGGCAGAGGAGTGAAACTTCAATACAAAATGAAACAAAACAAAATACACACATAGAGATATGTAGCAGGTTAGCCTATCAAAAAAAAATTCTTCTTTTTCTGAGGAAAAAATATATACATATTTTTTTATATTACATGAATATACCCAAGTCAAAGTCTCTGTTCATTCCTTTTGGTTTTAAAGCATCTAGGGTATAAATCCAGAATAATTATTTTCTTTTTAACAGCAGTTCCCTGTTACCTCCTCTCCTGGGAACTGGGACCCAGTCTATGACCTGAAACCTTAACTGTGAAATGTTGTGGCCTGCCTCTAAAAAATGGCAAGCCACCGGGGCTTCTATGTCCTTTCTTCTAATGCCAGATTTGTGTTGTACCATTCTATCTCTTACTCTTTGTGTCGTTTCACCAATGTAAATTTTGGCACATGGACACTTAATCAGGTACACGACAAAGGTGGCATTACACGTAAAGTAGCCCTTGATGTTAAATCTTTTACATACATATGTCTATGTTACATACATACATAGACATATACTAATATGTCTTAAATGTTTCTATCCATAACAGCCTGTCAGTATGCATACAAAGATTTCTTGTACCTTCAGTTTTATTACATTTCTTGATTTTAACATTCTTTTACATGCTGTTAGTGTTTCCTTCAGGGTGACGTCTGGTTGCAGCCGTTACTGGCTAGTGATTGGACAGTCATCCCTTCAAGTACACTACAGACATGTTCAGCATTAGTTCCTATGACTAAGCGCCACTAGGGGGCGTGAAACGCGTCAGGACTGCTACTCCTGCTTACCTGCACCTTGATGCAGCTTTTACCTCTTGTTTAAATAAAGATTTCCGGATTTTAGCTTGCTCCCGAGTGCTCAGATCTCTGCTTTCTTGGATTTCTACACTGGCGGTTCTTGTTCCCACCGCACCTCTGAAGCACCGCACCACTGGTAATATAGCATAATTTACTGCCTGTACCTTGCTTGGTCAAGTGTTTTTTCTTAAGCCTGTGCATATTTTACACTGAGCGGTCCCTCCGCTTTCCTGTCGCGGCGAACGCTGATGACGTCACACGCCGGAACCTTCTCTCATCGCCTGCACGGATCGGACTACACCGCAGATCAGCTGTCACACTCCGGACATTATTGGGACTCAGTACCGGCTACCCTGACACAGTGACTCTTCCTCCTAAGGCCCGTGATCATCCGGACCAGGTAAAGAGTTTACTCGCTTATTACCTTCTGAATTGAATTGAACTGTAATGTATCATAACAGAGACACTCTGTAGATATTACACCTTTAACTACCATCTACATTTGGATGAAACAACACATTGTACATGTCACTAAAAACTGTGTCTGACTGAAAAAGTTCAAAAGCACACAAGTGTTGTTGAATTTCGTGACAACTGAAAAAATATACACATTCAATAAATATTTGTTAATACTTTTGTTTATAGTATTACTCTCAATAAATCAGGCTATAAAATAAACAGGCTATTCAATTGGTCAAAAAAATAAATGTTGGCCACTTTAATTACCAGTAGTGCTTCTATAATTTCCTAGAAGGGTGCATAGTATGTTCCTTTGCTAAATATCCATTTTTTCTGGATTCAATAATAAAAAAGTTTATAATATAAACAATACTTTTCTCAGGTGTTTTACAAATCTTTACACCTAGATAAAAATGCAGGACAAACCATCTTGCTCTACAGGCTCATTTTTTGATTTGGAAAATAGAAAAGATTACTTTAATGCTGTTTTCAAAAAACAAAATGAGGGAATGGAAACTACTTCAGATATCAAATCACAGTTTACCATCCATGAAAAATTGCTGACCACAGATTTAAGACTCATGTGGGATATTGTCACTTTTGACCACTATTTAGAATCCAATAGAATTCCCAGAGGTCTGCGTTTAAGAAAATTTCCAACATATCAGCTGGTAGATTAGGACCTTATAGATGAGTGGACTGATACCCTCACTCTTTGTTCCAACACTCTCATAAAAATTCTTATCAAAGATAAGCAGAGAAGAAGGGAGAAATTAAAAGAAACTATCCTAAATGATAAGGTTTCACTAAAACATCATAAAAATAATGAAGCCTACAATAATCTAAAGGTTCAAATGAAGGAACACATACAAAAATTGGATGCTGAACTGGCTGAATTCAAGAGGAACAAGTTTGATAGAGACCGTAAGGACTATGAAAATAATAGAGTCTACTTTGGCCTCAATATGGCAATAGAAGATATAGGCGCCACACAGGACAGAAGAAAGAAGTTAAAGATAAAGACAATCCAAAGTCTATATTGAAAAACAAAAATAAAAATAAAGCAAAGAAGGTGTCTTTTTCTTCTACAGAACAAGAATCTTCTGATCAGGAATCTAACTCCATCTATTCCTCGGCACCTGAAAGCGGCTCTACTTCAGCTTCCTCTATGGAAGATTCAGATGAGGAAATACCAACAAAAACATCATCAACTACTATTAAAAAAAAGTGGCCCTTTAGGCGTAGGACAAGAAGATCCAAAAGGCGGAACAATAGGCAAAAAATCCACACGCAAGAACAAGAAATAAGAGATAACAATCTGAATATTGTCAATCTCTCTGATTATCAACTAACTGATGAAGAAATTTCACTACTGCAAAGAGGATTAGGTTTTGCTCCTTCCAATAAGTTCTCAGTTTTTGACACCATCTTGGATGTAAATAAATTTGTACGTAAACTGACTCTCAAAAAATTATTTTCTGACAAATCTCCAGAGGATAATTGCCAAACTATCATCAATCAGGATAATGACTTCCCTTCCGGCCAGTGTCATCAATTGAAAGACTTTAAGGACTGTTGTACTTTGGAGGTTATGAGAGATTTATCTTGCAGTGGGGATCAATTCAATGGTCTCGGAACGCACTCTATAACTCCTCCTATAACAAAAAATAGGGATTTTTATCCCATACAAGTCAGAGGGCCTTACATCAATGCCTTTCAACAAAGTGTTGAAAGAGACCTGCTAGAATTGGCTAATAAAACAAATGACAAAAAACATCATCATACTAATTTAACACATAAAGAATCCATTGCCCTAAAAAAACTACAACTTAACAAAAATTTGGTCTTGAGAAATGCAGACAAGGGTGGCGCTATTGTTCTTATGAACAAGAGGGCTTACCTATCAGAAGCTAATAGGCAACTTGCGAATACATCCATTTATCGTAAATTGCCTTCAGACCCAACTAATATCTTTAAGAGTAAACTTGGGGACCTGTTGGAGGATGGTTTGGCCTTGGGAATACTTCAAAGAAAAGATATTGAACTTTTAATATCCCCGGTCATACCAATTTTCCACCATGTCCCCAAAATACACAAGGACATTCTCTCTCCTCCTGGTAGGCCTATAGTCTCAGGCATAGGCTCCCTTTTGGAGCCTATGTCTGAGTGGTTAGACTGTATTCTTCAGCCACTAGTAGTGAACTTACACAGTTACCTCAGGGATTCTAGCAACCTATTGGATAACTTAAAAAGCATAAAATGGAAGAAAGACTACAATTGGGTGATAATAGACATTGAGTCATTATATTCATGCATCCCCCATGATCAGGGAGTCAGAGCCATAAAATGGTTTATGGATAGGGACACTGCCTATAAACAGGAAGAGAAAATCTTAATTTGTGATTGTTTGGAGTTCCTACTAACCCACAACTATTTTATTTTTGATAAAGAGTTTTATCTTCAATTATGTGGAACGGCAATGGGGGTGAAATTCGCCCCCTCGTATGCCAATTTATATGTGGGTTGGTGGGAACTCCAACATATCTATTCATATCAAAATCCATTTATACATGACACTGTTTTTTATAACAGATTTATTGATGACATGATTTTTATAATTGAGGATAGGGATCATGGGGGCATTTCCATTGCTCATTTTTTGGAATATTTGAATACCAATGCTAATCATTTAAAATTTACTGGTGAATTTAATTCCTATACAGTCAACTTTTTGGATTTGACATTAGAAGGAGTGGAAGATGATGGAACCATTATATCGAGTACTTATAGAAAACCAACTGCTGGTAACACCATTTTACATGCCCAATCAGCCGATCCTCCCCATCTCCTCAAATCAATTCCAAAAAGTCAATTCTTAAGACTTAAGAGAAACACCAATAACGATCAGATTTATTTTAATCAATCCAATGACCTAAAAAAGAGATTGCTAGCCAGAGGTTATAACTCAAATCTATTAGATAAAGCACAGGAAGATGCAAAAACGGATTGTACTTCAAAACATATAAAATCTCATAAATCTTTTTCAGAAAATGCAATAGTGTTCAGTACCCCATTTTCCAACCAGTATAATGAAGTAGTAAACATCTTAAAGAAACACATTCCACTACTTAAGAATGATCCTTTAATATCCAACTCAGTGACAAACTTCAAATTTGTTTCAAGAAAGCCAGAAACCCTGGGCTCTAAATTGGCACCTAGCATGATACAAACCAATAATTTGTCCTCCCCCACTTGGCTACATGGCAGCAGAAGGGGAAATTTCAGATGTCATAATTTCAACTGCAAAGCCTGCAAGTCAATCATTGTAGGCAACAACTTTCATTCCAATAGTACGTTGAAAACTTTTGAAATCAACTTCTATGCTACCTGCAGAACCAAGTGGGTAGTATATGTACTTAACTGCAATATCTGCCAACATCAATATGTAGGCTAAACATCTCGTGAGTTCCGAGACAGGGTTAGGGAACACCTGAGAGATGTTGAGAACTTTAATAAAAACTCAGCAGTTGCCAAACACTTCAATGGCCTGGACCTAACTGGTGTTCCCAATTTCGGAGCGCAAATCATTGAAGTAGTTCATAAACCTACCAGAGGAGGGGATAGACATAAACTCCTTACAAAAAGGGAGTTATTCTGGATTCTGAAATTAGAAACCAGACACCCTAAGGGTATCAATCTGGAATGGGATATTTCTTACTTTATAGATTAATGCTTAAATATGCACTTTTTAATTTAAAATATATAATTATTATTAATATTTATTAATTGTATATAAGCATTTTCTCTTGTTACTAGTGTTCTCCCTTTCCAGATTGTTGACCTTTAACAATGTTAACAGCACACTTATAAATTATTTGTCTGTGAAACAATATCCCTTATTTTCCAAATATCATTTAATTCCTTACATGGATTAATCACATACTTATATAGTCCTAACATTGTTACTATGCCTTAATGTTTGCTAACAATATTTGAATATATCGTCCTAGGTTTAATTTGTAGCCATGGATTTGTTCAGTACATTGTCCATTAGGCATTTTCATTAACATTGTTTAGACAAATAATTAGTTACATACATACATAGACATATACTAATATGTCTTAAATGTTTCTATCCACAACAGCCTGTCAGTATGCATACAAAGATTTCTTGTACCTTCAGTTTTATTACATTTATTGATTTTAACATTCTTTTACATGCTGTTAGTGTTTCCTTCAGGGTGACGTCCGGTTGCAGCCGTTACTGGCTAGTGATTGGACAGTCATCCCTTCAAGTACACTACAGACATGTTCAGCATTAGTTCCTATGACTAAGTGCCACTAGGGGGCGCGAAACGCGTCAGGACTGCTACTCCTGTTTACCTGCACCTTGATGCAGCTTTTACCTCTTGTTTAAATAAAGATTTCCGGATTTTACCTTGTTCCCGAGTGCTCAGATCTCTGCTTTCTTGTTAAATATTTTACCTGTAATAGGATGTGAAAAGCTATCACCTTTAATAACACTATTGCAGCTGGAACAACCTAGACATGGGAAAGTGCCTTTTTTGTGCACTCAAATAGCTAGTAGAATCTCTCTTAAGACTACCCACATCAGCCCTAACTAACATGTCCCTCATATTTTATGGACGTGTATATGCTGGCATAGGAGGATCTTGAAGAATCTTAATGTCTGGGTGACAGTTTTTAATAATATGCCAATGACGTCTAATAATCTTCTGTACCTTGGGACTATTAGTATTAAATTCAGATACAAATATAATTTTTTCATCCTTGCTCTTTCTTTCCTTAAGTTCAAGTGCCTTTTGTCGTGGAATCCTATTAACCTCTTCTATACTTTCTTTAATTAATTTCTCAGGGTAACCTCTTTGTAAAAAACGTATGCCTTCCTCATGTAGTCTAGTCTCTACTAATGTGGTATCTTTAACAATTCTCTTTATGCGTAAAAATTGACTCCTAGGTAAAGATTATTTTTTTTGGTGGATAGGCACTAGTGTAATGTAACATAGTATTACGATCTGTTTCTTTACGATAAAGATCTGTAAATAAAGAACCCTTCTGTTTGTAAACCTTTTAACACTTTCCTCACTATATGTTCAGATGTAAAGTATGTACAGATTCTTTCAGGGATCCAATGTTGCCCCACCATATGCCAAATATATCGTCTATGGCGCCATAGAGTAAAAATAATTCATTTTCAAAAACCAAATGTTCTTCATACCAATTCATGTATAAATTGGCATATGTAGGGGCAACATTGGACCCCATGGCTGTTCCTTGTTTCTGCTTATAATATGTATCCTGAAACAAAAAATAATTACAGTACAAAATTATTTCCAACAGTTCTATTAAAAACTGTTGTTCTTGTAAGGTATTCCTATTACTAGCTGCCAGAACACTTTTAATCACATCCAAACCACTATTGTGAGTAATGGAAGTGTAAAGACTAACCACGTCAAGGCTATGGAGGATGCATTTGTCATAGTTCCCTGTTAATTCATCAATTTTTAACAAATAATCTCCAGTGTCTCTAATATATGATGAAGACTGAACAACAAAATGTCTAAGAACTTTATCAAGATATATTGAAATATTAGAAAAAATGGACTCGGTTCCAGCTACAATTGGGCGACCTGGTGGTTGTGAAAGATTTTTATGAACTTTAGGCAGGGTATAAAATACCGGAACAATGTATTGTTCTTTGATAAGAAATTTTCTGGGGGTTTTGGACTCTTTATGGGATTCCTTAATGAGATCGGTGACATGGTGTCTCTTAGACACATGGCCTGTAACTAGTAGGAAAAAACATGTAGACAGTCATTGTCCAAGAGCTTTTTCCTATCACCTTTTCTTTAGGGTTTGAAGAGGGGATCATCCTTCTATCGTCGAAAGTTAAGTAGGTGTGTGAGGTCTTTGTTGTTAAGACCTTTAGGAAAATCCACCTTGACTCAGATGTTAGAAGCCTCCTCTCGAAGTCTCCTCTTCGTTGTTCCCTCAACATCTAAAGTACATGATATCCCTGTTGATATGAAAAATTATATTGCTGATGCGATACAGAAGGCTATGTCTGCTATTCCGCCTTCAAATAAACGTAAAAGGTCTTTTAAAACTTCTCATACTACTGATGAAATGTGTAATGACAGACAACATACTGATATATCCACCTCTGATGAGGATCTCTCTGACTCAGAAGATCCTACTTCAGACATTGACACTGATAAATCATTCTTTTTTTTAAGATTGAGTATATTCGTTCCTTGTTAAAAGAAGTGTTGATAACTTTGGATATTGAGGAGTCTGGTTCTCTTGATAATAAATCCAGTAAACATTTAAATTCTGTGTCTAAACTTCCTGTGACTACTCCTGAGGTTTTCCCTGTTTCTGATGCTATTTCTGATGTGATTGCTAAGGAATAGTGTAAGCTTGGTACTTCTTTTGTTCCTTCTTCAGGTTTAAAAAGTTGTATCCTTTGCCAGTGGCTAAATTAGAGTTTTGGGAAAAAGTCCCTAAGGTTGATGGGGCTATTTCTACTCTTGCTAAGCGTACTACTATTCCTATGGAAGATAGTACTTCTTTTAAGGATCCTTTAGATAGAAAAATTGAATCTTATCTAAGGAAAGCTTATTTACATTCTGGCTATATTCTCAGAACTGCCATTTCTATGGCTGATGTTACGGCTGCATCAACTTTTTGGTTGGATAGCTTAGCACAACGGGAAAAATATTCTGATTTGCATAGCATTGTTCGTTTGCTTCAACATGCTAATCATTTTATCTGCGATGCTATTTTTGATATCATCAAGATTGATGTAGGTAAATCTAAAGCTTCTAATCGGTTTTGTTCCTTTTGTCAGAATAGAGAACAGAAAACCACTACTTCCCCTAAGGACTCGGGCTCAAATTGGAAGCCATCTTCAAGTTGGAATAAATCCAAGCCTTATCAGAAACCAAAGCCAGCCCCCAAGACTGCATGAAGGTGCGGCCCTCAATCCACTTCTACTGTAGGGGTATCAGTGGTATTGAATAGGTTTCAGAATAAGAACTCTTGTGAGAAGATTTATTCTCTCTCACTTTCCAACAAATCCTGTGAAAGCTAAGGCCTTTCTGAAGTGTGTTTCAGATCTGGAGTGTAATTGTACCAGTTCCACTTCTGGAACAGGTTCTGGGTTTTTATTCAAATCTATTCATTATGCGAAGAAGAAACATTCATTCAGACCAGTTCTGGATCTGAAGTTTTTGAATCAGTTTGTAAGGGTCCCAACTTTCAAGATGGTGACTATAAGGACTATTCTGCCTTTTGTTCAGCAAGGTCATTACATGTCCTTAAAGGGACATTAAACACTAAATACATGCTAGATAGAATGATACATTCAAAGAAAAGATTAGTCCATGACTAACATGTAGATGTATTTTTTAAAGTTTCATTAGTTGTTTAAAAAGTGACAAAATAAGTGTAAAGTTTTAGTGTCTGTAATGGGAGCTGCCATGTTGTAACTTGTGTTACCTTCTCTGCTGTGGCCAATTAGGGTCAGTTATAAATAGGTCACTAGAGTGTGCAGCCAATGGTTGTGCTGGATTTAACAGTGTTCTGCACTTCCATTTCTAACAGGAACTGAAAAAATCACAATTTCAGAATGGAATTACAGGCAAAGAGGACAAAATAAATAATGAAAGTATATTGCAGAGCTGTTTTATATATACAATTTATCATTTTATATTACCATCTCAAAGTGTTTAATGTCCCTTTAATAGACTTACAGGATGCATATCTTCACTTTCCGATTCATCCAGACCGCTATCGGTTTCTGAGATTCTCTTTTCTAGACAAGCATTACCAACTTGTTGCTCTTCCATTTGGCCTAGTGACAGCTCCAATAATCTTTTTGAATGTTCGCAGTGCCCTTCTATCTGTAATCAGAAAGTAGGGTATTGCAGTATTTCCTTATTTGGACGATATCTTGATATTGGCTCAATCTTTTCATTTAGCATAATCTCACACAAATCAACTTGTGTTGTTTCTTCAAAGACATGGTTGGAGGATCAATTTACCAAAGAGTTTCTTGGTTCCTCAGACAAGGGTCACCTTTTTAGGTTTCCTGATAGATTCAGTGTCCATGACACTGTCTTTAACAGACAAGAGACATTTGAAGTTGGTTTCAACCTGTCTAAACCTTCAGTCTCGATCATTCCCTTCAGTGGCTATGTGCATGGAAGTTTTAGGTCTCATGACTGCAGCATCGGACATGATCACCTTTGCTCGTTTTCATATGAGACCTCTGCAGCTTTGCATGCTGAATCAATGGTGCACAGATTATACTCGGATATCACAATTGATATTCTTAAATCCCAACACTCAACTCTCTCTGACTTGGTGGTTAGACCATCATCGAATTATTCAAGAGGCCTCTTTTGTTCGTCCTTCCTGGACTGTGATTTCAACAGATGCAAGTCTCACAAGTTGGGAAGCTGTTTGGGGGTCTCTGACAGCACAAGGAGTTTAGAATCCTCAAGAGGCGAGGTTACCAATCAATATTTTAGAACTCTGTGCTATTTTCAGGGCTCTTCAGGCTTGGCCTCTATTAAAGAGAGAATCATTCATTCATTTTCAGACAGATAATATCACACCTGTGGCATGTGTCAATCATCAGGGTGGGACTCGCAGTCCTTTAGCGATGAAAGAAGTATCTCGGATACTTTCTTGGGCTGAATACAACTCCTGTCTAATTTCTGTGATACATATTCCAGGTGAAGACAATTGGGGAAGCGGATTATCTCAGCTGTCAGTCTTTACATCCAGGGGAGTGGTCTCTCCATTCAGATGTATTTTGTCAGATTGTTCATATGTGGGGTCTTCTTTTAAGGCCAGACCTTCTGTCTCAAGGGCCGTTTTTTCCTTCAGGATCTCAAATCGTTAAATTTGAAGGTTTGGAAATTGAACGCTTAGTGCTTAGTCATAGAGGTTTCTCCGACTCAGTGATTAATACTATGCTACAGGCTTGTAAGTCTGTTTCAAGGAAGATTTATTATCGGGTTTGGAAAGCCTTTATTTCATGGTGTTTTTCTCATAAATTCTCTTGGCATTCTTTTTGAATTCCTAGAATTTTACAGTTTCTTCAGGATGGTTTGGATAAAGGTTTGTCTGCAAGTACTTTGAAGGGACAAATCTCTGCTCTTTCGGTTTTATTTCATATAAAGATTGCTAAACTTCCTGATGTTCACTGTTTTGTTCAGGCTTTGGTTCGTATCAAGCCTGTTATTAAATCAATCTCTCCTCCTTGGAATCCTAATTTGGTTTTGAAGTCTTTGCAGGCTCCTCCTTTTGAGCCTATGCATTCTTTGGATATTAAACTACTTTCTTGGATATTGTTGTTCCTTTTAACTATCTCTAATTTCTTCCTAAGGTTGTGAATTCTAACAACATTAGTAGGGAACTTGTTGTTCCTTCTTTGTTTCCTAGAATGCTCTTGAAAGATCTTTACATTCTTTAGATGTTGTAAGAGCTTTGAAATACTATATCGAAGCTACTAAGGATTTCAGAAAGACTTCTAGTCTATTTGCTGTTTTTTCAGGTTCCAGGAAAGTTCAGAAAGCCTCTGCCATGTCTTTGGCATCTTGGTTAAAGTTTTTGATTCCCAGGGCTTATTTGGAGGCAGGACAGTCTCTGCCTCAGAGAATTACAGCTCATTCTACTAGATCAGTCGCCACTTGGGCTTTTAAAAATAAAGCTTCAGTTGATCAGATTTACAAAGCAGCAACTTGGTCTTCTTTGCATACATCTACAAAATTTTACCATTTTGATGTATTTGCTTCTTCAGAAGCAGTCTTTGGTAGAAAAGTGCCCCTTGTTTCCGGCAAGCCTTCAGGTCGTAAGTCCGCTGCCCCATCACTTGTCCGCCTGCTCTGAGGCAGCGGACAGAAATCAACCCAATGCAATATCCCTAAAATTTCTTATCTTATAAAATGTATTTATGTAGATAATCTTATATAACCAGATCTCAATGGAACTTGTGAGATTGGTACCATATGAGATTAACAAGGTTTAGTTAAAGTGACTTGAGTTATCAGGCTCACAAGTAAACAGTGGTGAAATTTACTTGGAGTATATTAGAGTCCAGAAAACATTGATGTTATAATTTTAGGATTAGTAAGCACAGTAATAGCATATGAGTCAAATTCCTGCTAAGTGTATAAACTTGATAGAAGCAAGGGGTTAACAGCAAGGATTAGCTTTAAAACAGCAAGCGGTTCAGAGATAACAGCGGATATCAGGTAAGTATCAGGCTTGTATTAGTTGTTAGAAGTAATGAGTCAATAGTTATACTTGCGGTCTTAATCCGATACTGTGGCAGAGAAGAATAGTAGCTTTCGATACAAAAGTATCAATCCTGAATTGTGGTGGAGCTTGTTTCCGTTCTCAGTGAGAGCTGTGGTTGCGTGTTGGGCGCAGAGCGCGCTGTGTGTACACACGCTGACACGGAGGTCCGATGACGTCAGCTTGCAGGGAGAGGATTCCGTTGTCAGCTGCGGCTTCTGTCTGTTTGCGACTGTATCGCAGAGAGCGTAATCCTCAAAAGAGGTATTTTAATCCTTGATCATAAGATTGCTTATTTCACCAAAGGAAGTTGGTAGAAAACTGTGAGACATTAAACTTTAGGACATGGATATCTTATCCCGTATCAGAGAAAAAGATACCAGGTAGTTGCAAACATCAAGCAATTGTTTAGGGCTAGAACCCCTCCTTAAATAGAGGATCCTGGGAGAATATCAGTCTTTTCCTTAAAGGGAAAGACAGATATGACACCCAATCGGGTTGATTGACACCCCCTGCTAGTGGCCGATTGGCCGCGAATCTTCAGTGGGCAACATCGCACCGGCAGTTCACAAGAACTTCTGGTGCAATGATAAATACTGACAGTGTTTGCTGTCTGCATTTATCGATGTGCAGCGGACATGCTACATCTTACCATGTCCACTCGCACTATAATAAATATACCCCATTATTTGATGCAAAGAGTTTGAGTTGTTTCATATCTAATTTGCATATCTAACCCAGAATCCTCTTGTGCATTAGTAACAATGTATATGGAGTTTTAATGGGTAAAAGCAAGCAGGGATACTTGCCTAGATGTGCTAATTTCCTATGCAACAAATTTTATTGAGATATATATATATATATATATATATATATATATATATATATATATACATAGTCCATTTATCCCATTTGAGTCTTGTCTCCCTTGTCATTAGATTTTCCATCTGTAGAAACTTGTCTCCCAGTGGATTAACTAGATTGGTTTCAGAGAATATATTTTCAAAGTCTTGTTCCAAAGTGTCAAGATTTTCAGTGGAAGTCAAAGAGTAAAAGTCATCTGTGTCCTCCATAGTATCAGTAGCATCTGTTATTTTAGATATGTATAAGGACAAAAGGATTTGGACCACTTGAACAGAGGTAAAGCTAAACGGCTCACTGATACTATTAAATGTCAGCAGTTATTGAAAAGAAAGGGGTCACAAAGGAATGTCCCAGTGTCAAAATGAATAAATCCAAGGTTAGTCCAGTATGGATAAAACTTGATATGTGTGGATAATGTAGGGGAGAATGGAAACACTGATCCAAATAACTATGGCCTAGATTCAGAGTTTGGCGGTAGCCGTGAAAACCAGCGTTAGAGGCTCCTAACGCTGGTTTTAGGCTACCGCTGGTATTTGGAGTCAGTCAGGAAAGGGTCTAACGCTCACTTTTCAGCCGCGACTTTTCCATACCGCAGATCCCCTTACGTCAATTGCGTATCCTATCTTTTCAATGGGATCTTTCTAACTCCGGTATTTAGAGTCGTGGCTGAAGTGAGCGTTAGAAATCTAACGACAAAACTCCAGCCGCAGAAAAAAGTCAGTAGTTAAGAGCTTTCTGGGCTAACGCCGGTTCATAAAGCTCTTAACTACTGTGCTCTAAAGTACACTAACACCCATAAACTACCTATGTACCCCTAAACCGAGGTCCCCCCACATCGCCGCCACTCGATTAAATTTTTTTAACCCCTAATCTGCCAACCGCCACCTACGTTATACTTATGTACCCCTAATCTGCTGCCCCTAACACCGCCGACCCCTATATTATATTTATTAACCCCTAACCTGCCCACCACAACGTCGCCGCCAGCTACCTACAATAATTAACCCCTAATCTGCCGACCGCAAAGCGCCGCTACTTACGTTATCCTTATGTACCCCTAATCTGCTGCCCCTAACATCGCCGACCCCTATATTATATTTATTAACCCCTAACCTGCCCCCCCTCAATGTCGCCTCCACCTGCCTACACTTATTAACCCCTAATCTGCCGAGCGGATCTCACCGCTACTATAATAAAGTTATTAAACCCTAATCCGCCTCACTCCCGCCTCAATAACCCTATAATAAATAGTATTAACCCCTAATCTGCCCTCCCTAACATCGCCGACACCTAACTTCAAGTATTAACCCCTAATCTGCCGATCGGAGCTCACCGCTACTCTAATAAATTTTTTAACCCCTAAAGCTAATTTTAACCCTATACCTAACACCACCCTAAATTAAATATAATTTTATTCTAACTAAATAAATTAACTCTTATTAAATAAATTATTCCTATTTAAAGCTAAATACTTACCTGTAAAATAAACCCTAATATAGCTACAACATAAATTATAATTATATTATAGCTATTTTAGGATTAATATTTATTTTACAGGCAACTTTGTATTTATTTTAACCAGGTATAATAGCTATTAAATAGTTAAGAACTATTTAATAGCTAAAATAGTTAAAATAATTACAAAATTACCTGTAAAATAAATCCTAACCTAAGTTACAATTAAACCTAACACTACACTATCAATAAATTAATTAAATAAAATACCTACAATTACCTACAATTAAACCTAACACTACACTATCAATAAATTAATTAAATACAATACCTACAATTATCTACAATTAAACCTAACACTACACTATGAATAAATTATTTAAATAAAATATCTACAAATAACTACAATGAAATAAACTAACTAAAGTACAAAAAATAAAAAAGAACTAAGTTACAAAAAATAAAAAAATATTTACAAACATTAAAAAAATATTACAACAATTTTAAACTAATTACACCTACTCTAAGCCCCCTAATAAAATAACAAAGACCCCCAAAATAAAAAATGCCCTACCCTATTCTAAATTAAAAAAGTTCAAAGCTCTTTTACCTTACCAGCCCTGAACAGGGCCCTTTGCGGGGCATGCCCCAAGAAATTCAGCTCTTTTGCCTGTAAAAAAAACACATACAATACCCCCCCCAACATTACAACCCACCACCCACATACCCCTAATCTAACCCAAACCCCCCTTAAATAAACCTAACACTAAGCCTCTGAAGATCTTCCTATCTTATCTTCACCATACCAGGTTCACCGATCGGTCCTCGGAAGTGTTGATCCAAGCCCAAGCGGGGGGCTAAAGAGTGACGTCCATCCTCGGGCTGAAGTCTGAATCCAAGCAGCGGCTGAAGAAATCCATAATCGGGCTGAAGTCGGAAGTCCATCATCGGGATGAAGTCTTCTATCAAGCCGCATCTTCAATCTTCTTTCTTCTGGAGCGGAGCGGAACCATCTTCTTCCAAGCCGATGCGGAACATCCTCTTCAACCGAGGACTAGATGACGAATGACGGTTCCTTTAAATGACGTCATCCAAGATGGCGGTCCTCGAATTCCGATTGGCTGATAGGATTCTATCAGCCAATCGGAATTAAGGTAGGAATATTCTGATTGGCTGATGGAATCAGCCAATCAGAATCAAGTTCAATCCGATTGGCTGATCCAATCAGCCAATCAGATTGAGCTCGTATTCTATTGGCTGATTGGAACAGCCAATAGAATGCAAGCTCAATCTGATTGGCTGATTGGATCAGCCAATCGGATTGAACTTGATTCTGATTGGCTGATTCCATCAGCCAATCAGAATATTCCTACCTTAATTCCGATTGGCTGATAGAATCCTATCAGCCAATCGGAATTCGAGGGACGCCATCTTGGATGACGTCATTTAAAGGAACCGTCATTCGTCGTCTAGTCGTCGGTTGAAGAGGATGTTCCGCGTCGGCTTGGAAGAAGATGGTTCCGCTCCGCTCCAGAAGAAAGAAGATTGAAGATGCGGCTTGATAGAAGACTTCATCCCGATGATGGACTTCAGCCCGATTATGGATTTCTTCAGCCGCTGCTTGGATCCAGACTTGGATCCCGAGGATGGACGTCACTCTTCAGCCCCCCGCTTGGGCTTGGATCAACACTTCCAAGGACCGATCGGTGAACCTGGTATGGTGAAGATAAGGTAGGAAGATCTTCAGGGGCTTAGTGTTAGGTTTATTTAAGGGGGGTTTGGGTTAGATTAGGGGTATGTGGGTGTTGGGTTGTAATGTTGGGGGGGTATTGTATGTGTTTTTTTTACAGGCAAAAGAGCTGAATTTCTTGGGGCATTAGAGGGTAGGGCATTTTGTTATTTTGGGGGGCTTTGTTATTTTATTAGGGGGCTTAGAGTAGGTGTAATTAGTTTAAAATTGTTGTAATATTATTCTAATGTTTGTAAATATTTTTTTATTTTTTGTAACTTAGTTCTTTTTTATTTTTTGTACTTTAGTTTATTTCATTGTATTTATTTGTAGATATTGTATTTAAATAATTTATTGATAGTGTAGTGTTAGGTTTAATTGTAGATAATTGTTGGTATTTTATTTAATTAATTTATTGATAGTGTAGTGTTAGGTTTAATTGTAACTTAGGTTAGGATTTATTTTACAGGTAATTTTGTAATTATTTTAACTATTATAGCTATTAAATAGTTCTTAACTATTTAATAGCTATTGTACCTGGTTAGCTTTAAATAGGAATAATTTATTTAATAAGAGTTAATTAATTTCGTTAGATGTAAATTATATTTAACTTAGGGGGGTGTTAGTGTTAGGGTGAGACTTAGCTTTAGGGGTTAATACATTTATTAGAATAGTGGTGAGCTCCAGTCGGCAGATTAGGGGTTAATGTTAGAAGTTAGGTGTCGGCGATGTTAGGGAGGGCAGATTAGGGGTTAATACTATTTATTATAGGGTTAGTGAGGCGGATTAGGGGTTAATAACTTTATTATAATAGCGGTGCGGTCCGCTCGGCAGATTAGGGGTTAATAAGTGTAGGCAGGTGGAGGCGACATTGTGGGGGGAAGATTAGGGGTTAATAAATATAATATAGGGGTCGGTGGTGTTAGGGGCAGCAGATTAGAGGTACATAGGGATAATGTAAGTAGCGGTGGCTTACGGAGCGGCAGATTAGGGGTTAATAATAATATGCAGGGGTCAGCGATAGCGGGGGCAGCAGAATAGGGGTTAATAAGTGTAAGGTTAGGGGTGTTCAGACTCGGGGTACATGTTAGAGTGTTAGGTGCAGACGTAGGAAGTGTTTCCCCATAGGAAACAATGGGGCTGCGTTAGGAGCTGAACGCAGCTTTTTTGCAGGTGTTAGGTTTTTTTTCAGCTCAAACAGCCCCATTGTTTTCTATGGGGGAATCGTGCACGAGCAAGTTTTTGAAGCTGGCCGCGTCCGTAAGCAACTCTGGTATCGTGAGTTGCAGTGGCGTTAAATATGCTCTACGCTCCCTTTTTGGAGCCTAACGCAGCCATTCTGTGAACTCTCAATACCAGAGTTATTTAAAAGGTGTGGCCAGAAAAAAGCCAGCGTTAGCTACGCGGGTCGTTACAGACAAAACTCTAAATCTAGCTGTAGGTGAGCAAAAAGGCGGTGGTACATCAATCACACTTCCAGAGGAATGAAAACAGTCATTTACAGAAAAACAGGAGATGAATCACGGCCAGCTCCATCCACAGCTATTGTGGATGGTGTGTTTGTAGTAAGTGTCAAATAAGGAGCGCACACACATACATGAATGCTGGGGGTAATACACTGTGTCCCATGAACTGGGCCATAATACTAGTGCAGTATGTAATATTAACAGAAAGAAACCACAAAGAACCGAAGGACGGTTACTCACCACCCACGGTAAAGAGGGAAATCTGTTCCACAGGAGTATACACAAAACGGCTGGCGTTGTCTTCAGTATGCGCTCCTACTGTGTCAGTACCCGGGCTCCAGAACACTTCCGGGTTCCACGTGTCACACTCCTCCAATGGTAGTCAGGTAACGGATCTTCCAACAGGACGTTACATAGACGGTAAATCCACATCGTAACTTGGAGGTGCCATGCCGGTCAGGGAAAGTAGGTAACTTAGGTTACAATAAAACGATCTTTATTTCAGTCACTTTAAAACAAGCAGGAGTGCAAAGCTAAGAAGTATGCTTTACATGTTTCTGCATTTCAGCCTTAATCATAAGCATAATTCAAGATAAAATGCGGTAAAATAAAAAGTGCTTGCCCCTCACTCATTGGAAGAATTAAATCATGTGACTGACCATACCTGGATAAATCTGTGAGCAAATTTAAGGTGGAATAGAAAAAGTAAAGAAACCCAACCTTAATATAACTATAAATATAGATGGCAGAACAAATTAAACAATGCTGAAAATAATTTTAAAGGCAGTGAGTTTCAACTATGACCAAAGGATATGATTACAATAATACTAAAAAAGAGTATAGAAGTTACTAAATACTAGATATGTACATTAATGCATTCTATGTAAGAACATGCCCAAATTGTCGACACCATGGAGTTAAAATGGTACAGTGTTAACTCATTGATAATAACAAGGGTATATAGTCACAATGATAATACTGAAAAAGGAGACAAAAGTATCAGAAGGGCTGGTGTCAAATACAAAGATTTATATAATAATTGTGTGTAATAATATATTAGTGTAATATGTTAATGGGCACTATTAGACTAGTAGGGAAAAAGTTTCTTACAAATACTACAGAAGCCAAACCAAGGGCAAAAACACCAGATATTATCAATATGGACACTAATCTATGGTAATCATAGTGTCATTATTGAAGGTACTATTCCCAAAAATTAATTAGGTCAAATATGGAATTGTAACCTTTTGGTATCCTGGTATCAAGATTAAAAATCCAGAAAGCCTCACGTTTTAAAAGCAGTCTGCCCATATTGCCCCCACGTTTGGGTAATTTGACAGCCTCAATCACCATCCATTTCAGTGTTTTGTTGTCACTTTTGTGTTCCTGAATGAAATGGTTTGCCAATTCAGAACATCCGTCCTTCCTTTTGATGTCAGAGAGATGTTGCCTAATTCTCTCTCTGACTTCACGTATTGTGCAACCTATGTATTGTTTGCAATTACATGTGCACCAAATCATATACACTGCATATTTAGATCTGCAGTTAACACAAGTGTCAAGTTCATATGTTTTTCCATTAGTCTGTGATTCAAAGGTTTTTGACAGATGTCCAAAACTGCATGGGATGCACTGGCTGTAGCCACATCTGTGCATCCCCTTTACTTGTAACACCACTGTAACCAGGAACTGGTCTGTTTCTCACTCTTCAACTCACTAGGTGACAATAAGTTACCTAAGGTTATACCATTTCGATAAGAAAAGTTGCAACCTTTTTGTACTTAGTGTTGTAACCTGTCGTCTGCTGAAAGCATTGGTAAATGTTTTTTAATCACTTTACAGATTTTGTGGTATTCAGACGAATATTAAGTTACAAAGCTAACTCTGTCAGTGGAAAAATGAGATGACTTCACTTTTGACTGATCTCTGAGAAGAGAATTGTGATCAATTGCCTCAATCTCTGCTTTCACTTAGTAAATCAATTTCTTATTATATACCCTTTCTAGAAATCTTTTAGTGAGATCACGACTTTGAGATTCAAAGTCTGATTGGCTGCTACAATTTCTTTTTGCTCTGATAAGCTGTCCCTTAATTATAGAATATGGAACATGTTTGGGATGATTACTATTACCGTGTAACAGGGTGTTACCCGAAATGGGTTTCCTATACATGGTGGTCTCCACTTTATTATTGTTGTGATTGAATGATAAAGTAATATCCAGAAAGTTAATTCTGTCTCTATTGTACTTATGTGTAAATCGAAGACCACATGGATTATCATTAAGATAATCAATGAAATCTCCTATCGAATGGTCATCACCAGACCAGACCAGTAGCAAATCTTCTATATAGCGATAATATGATCGAATATTAGAAATGAAAATATTTCGATCGCCATATAGAAACAATGACTCCCACCAGCCCATGGTTAAATTCGCAAATGAGGGGGCAAATTTTGCCCCCATTGCGGTTCCACAGACCTGGAGATAGTAAGCGTCTTGGAATGTAAAATAATTATGAGTCAAAAGGAAATCAGTAACCTCAATCAGATAATCCACAAAGGTAGAAGTATAATCAGTGCAATTCCGTAGAAAATGTTCTATTGCTCTTAAACCCACTTTGTGTGGGATGGAAGAATACAAAGAGACTACGTCTACTGTGAGCCAGCAGTCATCGGGATTGCACTGAAAACTTTCAAACCTCTGGAGGACCTTCTTGGTGTCTCTCAAATAACTCGGAAGTTTCAAAACCAATGGTTGTAAGATGCTGTCCAACCATATGGACAACTTCTCACAGAGAGAACCTATGCCGGACACTATGGGTCGGCCTCTAACATCTTCCAGAGATTTATGTACTTTTGGAAGTACATGGAAGATGGGAACAATAGGTTGCTGGACAAAGAGAAATTTGAAAGTATCCTGATCTAAATGACCAGCCACCAGGTCTTTGTCTAGCAGTATCTTAAGCTGAGTTTTAAAGGCGGTAGTGGGATTATGGCTAAGTAAAACATAGTCATCCTTATTCTCTAGTTGTCTCATGATTTCGTTAATATAGGATGATTTTTGACATACCACCACACTACCGCCCTTATCAGCCGTTTTGATTACCAGATCAGTGTTGTTCTTTAAAGACTCAATGGCCATTCTATCTTTGACTGATAAATTATTGGGACTTTTTTCTGGATTGAGTGACAAATTCACCAAATCACGTTCAACTCTTTTTTGAAAATTCACCAAAGTTTCACCTCTTGTGTGAATTGGGTAAAATACCGATTTTGGTTTGAACCCCGTGTGTGAATTTCTCACTCCTTCCAGAGTATCACTTTCATGTTCCAAAACTGCCAAACTCTGAATGTCTGAAAGCTCGGCAAAAGTGAAATCACCCATTGTGAGATTTTCTCTAGGTAAGTCATCACTGTTGGAAACATTCACAGTCTCACTTTGTGTGGATGGAATAAAATGTTTTCTTAAAGTAAGTTGTCTAATTAATTTATTCACGTCAACCAACGTTTGGAATAAATTAAATTTTGATGTAGGTACAAAACCTAAACCCAGTTCCAAAACTTTATTTTCAACCTCACTAAGGGTATAATCACTGAGATTAATTACATTATTTTGTTTTGTGTTAACATTCGTTATACTACGTATTTATTTTGCTTAAGATACTGCTAGACAAAGGCCTGGTGGCTGGTCATTTAGATCAGGATACTTTCAAATGTCTCTTTGTCCAACAACCTATTGTTCCCATCTTCCATGTACTTCCAAAAGTACATAAATCTCTGGAAGATGTTAGAGGCCGACCCATAGTGTCCGGCATAGGTTCTCTCTGTGAGAAGTTGTCCGTATGGTTGGACAGCATCTTACAACCATTGGTTTTGAAACTTCCGAGTTATTTGAGAGACACCAAGCAGGTCCTCCAGAGGTTTGAAAGTTTTCAGTGCAATCCCGATGACTGCTGGCTCACAGTAGACGTGTAGTCTCTTTGTATTCTTCCATCCCACACAAAGTGGGTTTAAGAGCAATAGAACATTTTCTACGGAATTGCACTGATTATACTTCTACCTTTGTGGATTATCTGATTGAGGTTACTGATTTCCTTTTGACTCATAATTATTTTACGTTCCAAGACGCTTACTATCTCCAGGTCTGTGGAACCGCAATGGGGGCAAAATTTGCCCCCTCATTTGCGAATTTAACCATGGGCTGGTGGGAGTCATTGTTTCTATATGGTGATCGAAATATTTTCATTTCTAATATTCAATCATATTATCGCTATATAGATGATTTGCTACTGGTCTGGTCTGGTGATGACCGTTTGATAGGAGATTTAATTGATTATCTTAATGATAATACATGTGGTCTTCGATTTACACATGAGTACAATAGAGACAGAATGAACTTTCTGGATATTACTTTATCATTCAATCACAACAATAATAAAGTGGAGACCACCATGTATAGGAAACCCATTTCGGGTAACACCCTGTTACACGGTCATAGTAATCATCCCAAACATGTTCCATATTCTATAATTAAGGGACAGCTTATCAGAGCAAAAAGAAATTGTAGCAGCCAATCAGACTTTGAATCTCAAAGTCGTGATCTCACTAAAAGATTTCTAGAAAGGGGATATAATAAGAAATTGATTTACAAAGTGAAAGCAGAGATTGAGGCAATTGATCGCAATTCTCTTCTCAGAGATCAGTCAAAAGTGAAGTCATCTCATTTTTCCACTGACAGAGTTAGCTTTGTAACTCAATATTCGTCTGAATACCACAAAATCTGTAAAGTGATTAAAAAACATTTACCAATGCTTTCAGCAGACGACAGGTTAAAACACGAAGTACAAAAAGGTTGCAGCTTTTCTTATTGAAAAGGTATAACCTTAGGTAACTTATTGTCATTTAGTGAGTTGAAGAGTGAGAAACAGACCAGTTCCTGGTTACAAGTAAAGGGGATGCACAGATGTGGCTACAGCCAGTGCATCCCATGCAGTTTTGGACATCTGTCAAAAACCTTTGAATCACAGACTAATGGAAAAACATATGAACTTGACACTTGTGTTAACTGCAGATCTAAATATGCAGTGTATATGATTTGGTGCACATGTAATTGCAAACAATACATAGGTTGCACAATACGTGAAGTCAGAGAGAGAATTAGGCAACATCTCTCTGACATCAAAAGGAAGGACGGATGTTCTGAATTGGCAAACCGTTTCATTCTGGAACACAATAGTGACAACAAAACACTGAAATGGATGGTGATTGAGGCTGTCAAATTACCCAAACGTGGGGGCAATATGGGCAGACTGCTTTTAAAACGTGAGGCTTTCTGGATTTTTAATCTTGATACCAGGATACCAAAAGGTTACAATTCCATATTTGACCTAATTAATTTTTGGGAATAGTACCTTCAATAATGACACTATGATTACCATAGATTAGTGTCCATATTGATAATATCTGGTGTTTTTGTCCTTGGTTTGGCTTCTGTAGTATTTGTAAGAAACTTTTTCCCTACTAGTCTAATAGTGCCCATTAACATATTACACTAATATATTATTACACACAATTATTATATAAATCTTTGTATTTGACACCAGCCCTTCTGATACCTTTGTCTCCTTTTTTCAGTATTATCATTGTGACTATATACCCTTGTTATTATCAATGAGTTAACACTGTACCATTTTAACTCCATGGTGTCGACAATTTGGGCATGTTCTTACATAGAATGCATTAATGTACATATCTAGTATTTAGTAACTTCTATACTCTTTTTTAGTATTATTGTAATCATATCCTTTGGTCATAGTTGAAACTCACTGCCTTTAAAATGATTTTCAGCATTGTTTAATTTGTTCTGCCATCTATATTTATAGTTATATTAAGGTTGGGTTTCTTTACTTTTTCTATTCCACCTTAAATTTGCTCACAGGTTTATCCAGGTATGGTCAGTCACATGATTTAATTCTTCCAATGAGTGAGGGGCTAGCCCTATTTATTTTACTGCATTTTATCTTGAATTATGCGTATGATTAAAGGGACATTATACACTCATTTTTTCTTTGCATAAATGTTTTGTAGATAATCTATTTATGCAGCCCATAAAGTTTTTTTTTTAAATTAATGTATAGTTTTGCTTATTTTTAAATAACATTGCTCTGATTTTCAGACTCCTAACCAAGCCCCAAAGTTTTATGTGAATACGCTCGACTACCTACTCCAGCTTGCTCCTGTTTGTGTAAAGGGTCTTTTCATATGCAAAAGAAGGGGGAGGGGGGGAGTGTCTTATTTGCCACTTGCAGTGGGCTTTCCAGCTACCTTTTCAACAGAGCCAAACTGACAGCTTCTAAGTAAGTTTTTAAACAGTTTTATACTGGATTTTTATATCAGTATCTGTGCATATTATTCTTTATAGTAGTGTCTATTACATGCAGTTATATGAAAATGAGTGTATACTGTCCCTTTAAGGCTGAAATGCCGAAACATGTAAAGCATACTTCTTAGCTTTGCACTCCTGCTTGTTTTAAAGTGACTGAAATAAAGATTGTTTTATTGTAACCTAAGAGAAGTGCCAGCCTTTACTTCTACATTTCAAGTTATATATATATATACACACATTATAGCCGCCCTTTCTATTCAAATACTTTGTCATAACATATACCTTTTTAACCTTTATAGCTTTTTATTTTTAATAAATTTAAAAATATTTTTTTTTATTAGTGTATTTGAGACTAACACTTTGTTTTAATGTATTTATGTTGTGTTTGGTGCAACTTTTTTATTTTTTCCTAACCCTTTACATGAGGACTTCATTCGCACTAACCCGATGAGTGCAAATCTAGTTTGTGCTCATGTTGTTGAATTTACTTTCAACTTGTAGTATGCGCCAAGTTAATGTTAGTGTGCCACTTGTTATCTAGCCCAGTAATGAGACATATACAGGGCAGCTCTTTTGAAAGTGCAAAAATGCTTCTTTTAAATAAAGGATCTTAAGTTTGTCTATGAATTTTGAAGGCACCATAGAGAATACCAAAATTCCCTTGACGTTGTTCCAAATGCCTATGAGGTTTTCAGGTAATCATTTTTGCCATGGTGATTAGCTGATAGCCATGTGTGTAAGTGACCTCTCCTTTTTCAAAAGGATCACTTGTCCAGTTGTGGGTCCGATTTTAGGGTGCTAGGGTGCTAGCAGTCACCTTGTATTTAAAGGGGAATGGGGCCTCATATTTTAATATGTGCTTTTTCATATGAGAATTAAATGGAGGGGGTTGACGCATCATTTGAAAGAAGGGAATTACATTTTTTACAAGGGCAGTCTCATACACCTCTGATTAAATAAGAGGGTGCGACAGGGGCTCTGCAACAGCCTCCATCCTCCCCAATAGAGATTACACGTTGAGGGGTCACTCTAGCATAAATTAGTTCTTCACTCCTCTCTCAAGATAAATGGTGCACTTTTTTCAGTTTTTATGTTGCTCACCTACATCTTATCCATTTAAAAAGACACACGTTCCTCTCTGAAAGGAGGAATCTCTATCTATCTATCTATCTATTAGGTACTTATAGATCACAAACTAATCACCCGTGAGGGTCTCAAGGCGCTAAGGGAAAGGGGATAGGAGAAAAGGGGGGGGGGAGGAGATGGGCATTCAGTCGAAGAGCCAGGTTTTGAGGTCCTTTCTGAACTTTGTAAGGGAGGTGGATTGTCTGAGGTGAAGCGGGAGGGTGTTCCATGTCTTTGCCGCCATGTGGGAGAAGGATCTTCCACCCGCTGTGTATTTGCTGATGCAGGGGATGACTGCGAGTGCTTGGTCGGCCGATCGGAGTTGTCTGGCGGGGGTGTAGAAATTTACACGGTGGTTGAGGTATTCAGGTCCGATGTTGTGAAGGGCCTTGAACGCGTGGGTAAGGAGCTTGAAGGTGATTCTCTTGTTGATGGGGAGCCAGTGAAGGTTCCTTAGGTGTTCAGTGATGTGGCATTGGAGGGGGATGTCAAGGATGAGTCTGGCTGAGGCGTTCTGGATACGTTGGAGTCTCTTTTGGAGTTTGATGGTGGAGCCGGCATAGAGTGCGTTGCCGTAGTCTAACCGGCTGCTGACGAGGGCGTGGGTGACTGTTTTCTTGGTTTCGGTAGGGATCCACTTGAAGATTTTTCGTAGCAGGTGGAGAATGTGGAAGCATGTTGAGGTGATGGCATTGATTTGTCGGTCCATGGAGAGTGAGGAGTCCAGGATGAAGCCTAGATTTCGTGAGTGGTCGGTTGGGGTTGGAGGGTGTCCGAGGGCTGTGGGCCACCAGGAGTTGTCCCATGCAGATTTATTGGGTCCAAGGAGGAGGACTTCGGTTTTGTCTGTGTTTAGTTTGAGCCGGTTGTCCTTCATCCAAGCGGCGACTGCTGTCAGGCCTTCGTGGACGTTCTTTTTGGTGGTGGTGGGATCTCGGGTGAGTGAGATGATTAACTGGGTGTCATCGGCATAGGAGACGATGTTGAGGTTGTGGCGGCGGACGATGGTGGCAAGAGGGGCCATGTAGATGTTGCAGAGGGTGGGGCTCAGCGAAGAGCCTTGCGGTACACCGAAGTTGACTGGTGTGGGTTTGGAGGAGAAAGGCGGGAGTCTGACTTTCTGGGTCCTGCCCGTGAGGAAGGAAGTGATCCATTCCAGGGCTTTTCTGCGGATGCCGGCATTGTGTAAGCGGGTGCGGAGGGTGTTGTGGTCGACAGTGTCAAAAGCTGCTGAGAGGTCTAGGAGGATGAGGGTGGTGGTTTCTCCTCGGTCGAGCATGGCGTGGATGTTGTCTGTGGCAGCGAGGAGGGCAGTCTCGATGCTGTGGTTGCTTCTGAAACCGGATTGGGAGTGGTCCAGGATGTGGTTGGCCTCAATGTGGTCAATAAGTTGCAAGTTGATGGACTTCTCCATGACTTTGGCCGGGAAGGGGAGTAGAGAGATGGGGCGGTAGTTATTCGGGTCCGTGGGGTCTGCCGAGGGTTTCTTCAGCAGGGGTTTCTCACATCCTTATATGCTTTGGGGCTCTGAAGCAGGTTTTTGACTTCCTCTTCCAGCTGCACCTTTACTAACAAGGATGTCACAGGGAGTTTCCTCTGCAGCCAGCAAGGGAGAGGCTGCAGTTTTATTTCCCAGCTGCAATGCAGGGGGTACCTAGGATCTGGTGTGGAAGTGGGACTCCCCAGGAGGGTGACACATGGCTGTCATCTGGACAGCAGGGAGGATTGCTATTTGCCATCCTTTGCACTGTAGAGGATTAAAGGTCCAGTCAACACAGTAGATTTGAATAATCAACAAATGCAAGATAACAAGACAATGCAATAGCACTTAGTCTGAATTTCAAATGAATAGTAGTTTTTTTTCTGACAATTTTAAAAGTTATGTCTATTTCCACTCCCCCTGTACCATGTGACAGCCATCAGTCAATCACAAATGCATACACGTACCATGTGACAGCCATCAGCCAAAAACAAATGCATGCACGCTTATTCTGTGAATTCTTGCACATGCTCAGTAGAAGCTGGTACCTCAGAAATTTTCCATATATAAAGATTGTGCACATTTAGATAATGGAAGTGAATTGGAAAATTGGATATGACGACATTTTTCATTTATCTCTTTAATTGTTCTGTAACTCAATCGTCTTACTAGCTGCATAAAATAGTATTGTTAATGTAACATAAATGTCCTGTTCCACTTCTATTACTAATGGTTATAGGGGAAAGACTGTGTGCATATCTTATGTCAAATTGGTGGATAGCACAGCAGAATTTTCTTGGCCTAGGCGAGCATAATACCAAAATACATTACCACTACTAAATTAGAGAGAATAACAAGGGTGAAATGTATCATTAGCAAAACATCACTTTTTTTAAGAGAAACATCACCTACAGTTTATTTAATATGTCTATGATGAAAAGCCTTCAAGCTCCTTCATGACAATTTACTAATACATAGTAAAGGTGTATCCAGCTTCAGTCTTTGTAAATTGCGCATAGGATCTCTCTTCGGCATAAGTGAAATTATAATGATCAGTCAATTTAATTATCTGTACTTTGCAAAAGAGCAGTTTAAACCCTGATATGATATGGCCCTTAAAGATCTGTTAATTGCTTGTTTCATAATTTAACAGCAACTTTTAGAGCTGTTTTATGTGAAGAAATATTATTTGCATTTTAAACTACAGTATAGTAATACATTAGATATATAAGTGCCTCTTTGGAAGCTATTTTTTTTTTTTACCATTGCATCAAAAAGAGTATGTGGTCAAATGTGTTGCATTTGTTTGTGTTTTTAGACAACATGTTTCTGTGATTAGCATAATAATGTGTTTATGCTTGTAGAGGTACATCCCAATTCACCCAATTCACCAACTGAGCATTAGTTGTCCCTTTCAGCCAGAGAGGAACTAATACTTGAGTATGCACATACATTTCTTAATAATTATTTTACTTTAAAACTAATAACTATTTTCATGCAAAAACTTAAATGTACTATAGAATATTTTCTTTAACAAAAGGTTCTAAATTATTGGTATGGTGGGAACATCCAATAGGTAGTTTAAAAAGATGGCTACAATTCCTGGAAGATCTGCTAAGGTATCCTCTTTATTCTGTTATTTGTCACCATCTCTAGTTCTATTGGCAGCTAGTCTGACTGGAGTTTATAGCAGGTAAAGTAATCAGCATCTCCTGAGAAAACCTAAAGCTTGTCAGTGGTCGGCACCAACTAAAACACCTGTCTTGTTGACTTTTACAAGTGTAATTCAAGACGCTGAACAACATAGATGGCTCTGTGGCTGAGAAGGCTGTAGTTTTTCTCTTTTTACTGTATGACAGCTGCACAGACATCTGCATGACCTCCAAGTCACTGGTCATTCTAACCTTCCACCTGCTGTCCACGTCTAATGACCCCCCCTTTTTTTAACCTTTCTCCACTCTCTCCTAAGCTAAGGGCTCCAAATGTAACTGCATCGTTAATGCTTCTCCCTGTCTCATTGTGCTGCTGTTTCAATTTTCACTCTACATAGTTGACTCTGTGTTAGTTTCTGAGGTTGGAGTGGGATAATCCTTTTTAATACTATAGAACTCTTCCAACATTTATTTTGTTCACATCTGCTCTTTGCATTTGGGGGATGATCAGTTGCTTGTATCCACCTGGAGCACTGTGTGGTATAATAATAATCTAGAGGCCCCTTTACTGTCCTGTATTGCTTCTACCCATTCACAGCTATCAGTTATGACCCCTGTTGGATCAGTGTTCTCCCCAGGACCTATTTAATGGACACACCACCTGACCGGTTTTACTGACCAAACAGCTAAAATTGAAGAGAATATTAATCTAAAATGAACGAATATTAAATTGTTTCATTTTTTTGTTGCAAAAATTTAATTAAATAATTGAATGTTAAATTATGCAATTCATTTCTGATTTGGAAAGTTTAAAGGGACAGAAAGGTCAACATTTTAAATGTGCATGGGTGTGTTTTAAATTTTAAATATTAATACTTAGTAAAAGTTACTATTTTTCAGCAGCATACCCTGTGCACCGGAGTTGTATGATTTTCCTGGACGCATAGGAATGCAGGACCTACGTCACTTCCGGTGATACTGCTCATCTGTTTAACTGTGAATTCACTATTGAATCACAGCATCAAACATAGATACGATGAAGTGTGATGTCCCCAGCTTCACTATCTATTTTGCCTGCATCTGGGGGGTTCAGGTTCACTTGGGTGGATGCCAGAGGATCGGCGGGGCGCCCCCTTGAACCCCCAGGCAGAGACAAAAAGATAGTGAAGATGGGGACATTACAGCACATTGTATTTTATATTTGTTTGAAGAAATTAAATTTGTTGGTTGAGCGCATGCGCAGTGGTTCTATTCTTACTCAGATTTGTAGAAAAATGCAGGACAGCGGCAATTGGAATGTGGTGACGCGGTCCTGCACATGCGTAGTCAGGGCATTTGCCTCAAACAGCTGAGCAGCATCACCGGAAGTGACGTGAGTTATGAATTCTTATGAGGTGCAGGAAAACTTTAGAACACCGGCATTCAAATGCCACTTCTTCTCAGAGAGGTGTTGGTGGTGGTGGTGTGTACTGCATCAATTAAAGACTTAAAGTGATTGTAAAGTTTATCAAATCCAATCATTGCTTGCCCCCTTTGGCGTCCAGCTAGTGGAAGAAGTGGCATTTGAATGCTGGTGCACAGGGTATGCACCGGCATTCAAATGCCACTTCTTCCACTGTTTTTCAGGTCCCTAACTGCCCTATCCTTATCAGGGACATAGTCAGGAAAGACTGAGGCCCTTTATAGCCATCTGGCAGCTCTGAGGACATAATTGGGGCACTTGAATATGTGCATGGCCCTTTAAGGAAACCTCTATCTGCCCATAGAGAAAATTACAAAACAAATTAATATAACACAAATAGAAAGTCCAGCACTCACTTACAAGCTCTCAGCTAAGATTAAAAGCAAAAATGGAAGGGTTAGTTACCGCATTTCTCTCTGTGTTATATATATTTGTTTTGTAATTTTCCCTATTCCCTGTTTAGGGACCCAGGTTTTGGAAGGGACCTTGATGAGGTACCTGGGCTTGTCCCATTTGGCCAAATGCGGTAACTAATCCTTCCATTTTTGCTTTTAATCTTAGTTGAGAGCTTGTAAGTGAGTACTGGACCTTCTCTGTGTGTTATATTAATTTGTTTTGTAATTTTCCCTATGGGCCTTGCACCCAAGCCTGTCTGGGGCTAACTGCCTGTGACTCTGGGGACAGCACAGCTTACTGTGAGTGCCAGTGAGCACCCAGGGCTGAGCATGTTGCAGGGTGATGGGATGTATACCCAGTCCAGTCTGAGAGTGCAGTCTCCTTCCCTTTTTTGTATATGTCTATGGTGATTACATAAGCCTGTGCACCCTTCACTTGTTCTCAGTTTGTTGGATTGAGAGCTTACATTGTGTGGCTGTTTTAGACACCCAGGTTTTGGAAGGGACCTTGACAAGGTACCTGGGCTTGTCCCATTTGGCCAAATGTGGTAACTAATCCTTCAATTTTTGCTTTTAATCTTAGCTGAGAGTTTGTAAGTGAGTGCTGGACTTTCCCTGTGTGTTATATTAATTTGTTTTTTAATTTTCTCTATGGGCCTTGCTCCCAGGCCTGTCTGGCGCTAACTGCCTGTGACTCTTGGGACTGCACAGCTTCCTGTGAGTGCCAGTGAGCACCCATGGCTGAGCTTGTTGCAGGGTCATGGGATGTTTAACCAGTCCAGTCTGAGAGTGCAGTCCCCTTCCGTGTTTTGTATATGTCTATGGGATTACATAAGCCTGTGCACCCTTCACTTATTCCCAGTTTGTTGGATTGAGAGCTTGCATTGTGTGGCGGTTTTAGGGACCCAGGTTTTGGAAGGGACCTTGACGAGGTACTTAAAAATATAAGATCTTCTTTTGCAATATAATATTAACCTTACATATTTTTATCATCCAATATTGTATCTTTGCCCAAAACAGATTTGTCTGAGAAATAATGCAGTATATGTACATTTTGCATACTACATTTTGGACATAGAGCCGGCGTGTCTCTATTCCATTTTGATACCATTAGAGGAGTATTATGTGACTGATAAAGTAGTCTTAAATGAGACTCTCTTCTAGTAGAGGAAATAGTAGTCTTATACACTCTCATTGTAGGTTTTTTAAACAATATCTGCAGAAATGTCATTCATACCTAATTTAAGCCATCTCTGGGCAATACATTGAACATTGGAATGGCCTCTTAACTGAAGCAGGGCTTTGTATAAAATGTGAAATTGTATATATCTCAGAACTAAATAGGTGAACTAGGTGAGATAATACTTCCCAATACCAATTAAGGCCATATTATCTGATTAGAAAATTACAATAGTGTCTAATTTGCAAATATGCATAGAAATGTGTATTCAGAATATTATATTCCATTTTTAGTTCTTCACATTATTTAATTTCCTTTTTCTGCATATTAAATAATTGTATTAAATTTGTTAAACCTTTCTTATCCCAATGTTTAAAAGGGGCTGAGTTCATACCATCTTCAAAATCTGGATTACCTCTAATAGATAGAAATTCTGAAACATAGTGATTATAATTCCATATTTTACAAAACTTATGCCATATATATATATATATATATATATATATATACTAAGTCTTTAAAGATGTTGATATTTATAATTTTACTAGGAAGTTTATTTGGTTTAATATGAAGAATTGCTTTCAAATCATATGGTTTAACTAACTCTTTCTCTACTTCTAAAATTAGGAAATGACCTGTCAATGTCAACCAATCTACAGACATTTTACCAAAACATTTTACCCATAGAACCTCTGTTTTAGATTTTATTTTATACCCTGAAAACTAATTTTTTTTCAAAAATGTTCCTTGAATTTCTTACAAAAATCAAAAGGTCATCCGAGGAAATCATAATTTTATTGGGTTTATATGTGTAGAATGTTTGGTGCACTTTTATTTCACTTGAGGAATTAAAATTTGCTTTTAATTGCTCCCTGCATCACTGTTTTTTTTCTCACAGTGGTTGCCCCTCCCCTCAGTGTTTCTGGGCTTTTCCCTTAGACCGGAGCTTCTCCAGCCATTAAATTTACATCAGGAATGTTGGGCACAGATTCACAGTACCTTGTCAGTGATTTCTATACCCTGAAAGGGGGTGGGGTGTACCCATACAGAAGCTGCAAGGGGGTACATAGGGACAAATCAGTCTGCATAGAGGCTTGTCAGTATACCAGGGTTATAATACAATTCATTTATATTATTCTTTAAAACAACCTCCAATTAAAATTTATATACGAAACAATTGAAATTAATAATTATTCCTAAATTATTTAGATTAGTTAAGATTTATATACACATTGCAATATATTTATAGAAACCAGACTATGAATCAAATTATACACGCTTATGTTGTTATAATATTCTTTACAAAGATCATAAAAGATATACCCTTAAAATTAACTTTACTCACAATAATCACATTAAAATACCACAATAAAATACCAGAATATGGACCGCTAACTTCAGAATGTTTAGATAAACAATATACCAAGATACTTCACCCAAATCTTACTGGATTTCAATCGATTTAAGATGACCTTCAGACAAGTATAATTAAGTAACTTAGCCCACAAATAATTCTATATAATTTCAATTAAAAACACCAGAAATTATATATATTATTAATGCAAACAGCCAATTTATGTGACTAGCTAAGACTACACAGGACTATGGATATAAGCATAAAATACAAAGTGCCCTTTTAAAATTATTAACTTCAATTAAACTGTAGCAACCATTAATGTATTTGCTTTAAAATATTAAATTATAGTCACTGCCATACGTTACGACATAACCAAATGATTATTCAGTTTCCAGAATTTCTTGTGGGTCATCTAAGAAGGATTTATCCACTATATCGCAAAGGTACAGGCCTCAAAACTGTTATCTTCCTTTATTCAAGAAAGTGTCCCAAAATGGCAGAAATTCTACTTGGCACAAAGTCTGTGTATTTTCCTCTCCAAATCGTATGCTTCTTTGAGTCTGTGTTTCCTTTGTCTACTAAGTGTGGGTGCTTATCAAAGATATAACCCCTCCTTCCTTTTTTTCTAATCATTCCCACAAGATTTTGATAGGCCCTCAGTTGCTTGTCCCTGATTGGTTATTTGGTTTTGTATGTGTTTTAAATAGTCAATTCGTTTGGCTGTCATTTCAGTTTTAATCCACTAGGGGGCAGCATATAACCAGAAATGCAGTCTCACTGTCAATACTGCTACATCTTAATACAGTTTACTATGTATCTTTTAATTGTATATTTAATATACTCATTATTTCCTGATATTAAAGGGACACTCAGGTCAAATTAAATTTTCATGATTTAGATACATCATGTAATTTTAAACAACTTTCTAATTTACTTCCATTAAAAAAAATGTGCACAGTCTTTTATATTTACACTTTTTGAGTCACCAGCTCCTACTGAGCATGTGCAAAAATTCACAGACTATAAGTATATGCATTTGTGATTGGCTGATTGCTATCACATGGTACAGGGGGAGTAGAAATATACATAACTTTGAAATTTTTGATTAAAAAATCTACTACTTATTTGAAATTCAGAGTAAATGCTTGTGTATTGTCTTGTTATCTTGCATTTGTTGATTATGCAAATCTACTGTTTACTGGTCCTTTAAGAAACGTATCTGGTCAGCATATATGCTCCATCCCATATAACTTAGCATGTATTTATAGAGACCAAACATGAATATACTTCCAGTATCATACTAGTAAGCAATTATACTGTAAATTATTTTTCTCTTCACAGAATCATTGCATTCAACATCCTGGCATTATATTGTATCTTAATGTGAATACAGTATATTTCATGTTTCTAAGAATTTTTGAGGGCATGGATTTTGTTTATGACCAATATTCATAAGACATTTTGTTATTACATGTCTGAAAAATAAAAAGAGACAGATGTTATTATTCTGAGACGCTATAACACATTTCAAATTCACCAATGCAGCCCTTCAATACAGCAGACATCTATCCAATACAGTAAGTTTCAGATCAATACACACACACACACACACACACATATATATATATATATATATATATATATATATATATATATATACACAGTATACATAGATATATATATATATATATATATATATGCATACATACATACATGTTGTTAATATAATCTTATATGAAGATTAAGTCACAGCATCCCCATATGCCTGTAGGTAACTTGAGTTTAGATTCTTTGTGTATCTAAAACTCAGCATGGCACAATTTAACAACTAAGTGCAACGGTCATTTTCTTCTGTAAAAATAGGTTCTTCTCCGCATACACTTAAGCCTCAAAGGCCCATCTCAGACATCATGTCTGCATATCTCCACAAGAGGTCATTACCTGATAATTATTTTATTACATAGAAGAGGGAACTTATTTTGTTCTACACATCTGTGTTTCAGAACAGAGGGGGCTGTCTCACAAACAGTTTAAAATAAATTAATTCTTGTTCTTATCATGTATAAATAATAAATATATATCTATACACTCACAGATATTCTGACAGGCTGTAGTTTACGGTTTGAAAATCTATGTTCCCAAAAGCTCATTATATCCTGAGCATAAACATTTCTAGGGGTTATAATAGATTCGGTCCTTATACAGGGAGTGCAGAATTATTAGGCAAGTTGTATTTTTGAGGATTAATTTTATTATTGAACAACAACCATGTTCTCAATGAACCCAAAAAACTCATTAATATCAAAGCTGAATAGTTTTGGAAGTAGTTTTTAGTTTGTTTTTAGTTATAGCGATTTTAGGGGGATATCTGTGTGTGCAGGTGACTATTACTGTGCATAATTATTAGGCAACTTAACAAAAAACAAATATATACCCATTTCAATTATTTATTTTTACCAGTGAAACCAATATAACATCTCAACATTCACAAATATACATTTCTGGCATTCAAAAACAAAACAAAAACAAATCAGTGACAATATAGCCACCTTTCTTTGCAAGGACACTCAAAAGCCTGCCATCCATGGATTCTGTCAGTGTTTTGATCTGTTCACCATCAACATTGCGTGCAGCAGCAACCACAGCCTCCCAGACACTGTTCAGAGAGGTGTACTGTTTTCCCTCCTTGTAAATCTCACATTTGATGATGGACCACAGGTTCTCAATGGGGTTCAGATCAGGTGAACAAGGAGGCCATGTCATTAGATTTTCTTCTTTTATACCCTTTCTTGCCAGCCACGCTGTGGAGTACTTGGACGCGTGTGATGGAGCATTGTCCTGCATGAAAATCATTTTTTTCTTGAAGGATGCAGACTTCTTCCTGTACCACTGCTTGAAGAAGGTGTCTTCCAGAAACTGGCAGTAGGACTGGGAGTTGAGCTTGACTCCATCCTCAACCCGAAAAGGCCCTACAAGCTCATCTTTGATGATACCAGCCCAAACCAGTACTCCACCTCCACCTTGCTGGCGTCTGAGTCGGACTGGAGCTCTCTGCCCTTTACCAATCCAGCCACGGGCCCATCCATGTGGCCCATCAAGACTCACTCTCATTTCATCAGTCCATAAAACCTTAGAAAAATCAGTCTTGAGATATTTCTTGGCCCAGTCTTGACGTTTCAGCTTGTGTGTCTTGTTCAGTGGTGGTCGTCTTTCAGCCTTTCTTACCTTGGCCATGTCTCTGAGTATTGCACACCTTGTGCTTTTGGGCACTCCAGTGATGTTGCAGCTCTGAAATATGGCCAAACTGGTGGCAAGTGGCATCTTGGCAGCTGCACGCTTGACTTTTCTCAGTTCATGGGCAGTTATTTTGCGCCTTGGTTTTTCCACAAGCTTCTTGCGACCCTGTTGACTATTTTGAATAAAACGCTTGATTGTTCGATGATCACACTTCAGAAGCTTTGCAATTTTAAGAGTGCTGCATCCCTCTGCAAGATATGTCACTATTTTTGACTTTTCTGAGCCTGTCAAGTCCTTCTTTTGACCCATTTTGCCAAAGGAAAGGAAGTTGCCTAATAATTATGCACACCTGATATAGGGCGTTGATGTCATTAGACCACACCCCTTCACATTACAGAGAGGCACATCACCTAATATGCTTAATTGGTAGCAGGCTTTCGAGCCTATACAGCTTGGAGTAAGACAACATGCATAAAGAGGATGATGTGGTCAAAATACTCATTTGCCTAATAATTCTACACACAGTGTATGTCTGTTCCTGATAGAACTGCACAGAATAAAACTCCAAAGGGCACAGTACTCCATTTCCATCAGTAGCTCAGTGCATGGAGGTAGTGGGTCATATGGTATATATATATACCATACCTATACATGACCTCTTCATCTCCCGCTCCCTCAACCTTCTGGCCCTAACAGAAACCTGGCTCTCTCCCCTAGACACAGCATCCACTGCTGCTCTGTCACATGGGGGTCTCCACTTCAGCCACACTCCTAGGTCTGGTAATAGACAAGGAGGTGGTGTAGGTATTTTACTTTCCTCTCGTTGCACCTTTCAACAAATACACCCTATCTCTTCCCTCACTTTTCCCTCATTCGAAACCCACATGATTCGCTTATTCTCCCCTCTCTCTGTACGTGTTGCAGTCATATACCGACCCCCTGGCTCCACAACTCAATTTCTAGATCACTTGTCTGCCTGGCTACCCTACTTCCTTTCCTCAGACAACCCTGCCCTCATTCTTGGTGACTTCAACATCCCCCTTAACAATCCCACTGCCTCATCTGCTAAACAACTTCTGCAACTCACTTCCTCTTTCGGTCTGTCACAATGGACTGATTCTCCCACTCACAAAGATGGTCACTCCCTTGACCTGATCTTTAGCTATCGATGCACTCTCTCAAATTTCTCAAACTCCCCTTTTCCTCTTTCTGACCACCATCTCCTTACCTGCAACATATCATCCCTTCCTACAACACTCCCACCTTCTACTCCTCACACCAAACTTCACAGAAGCATTAGGTCTTTAGATCAGCAACAACTTGCTAATTCCCTTCAACCGCTCCTCTCATCCTTCTCCACCTTTTCCTGCCCTGAACAATCTATCTGCCACTATAATTCCACCCTTATATCCGTCCTTGACAATCTCGCCCCCCCTTACCACTGTTAGGAAATCATACACTCATCCCCAGCCCTGGCATACTCCTCTGACACGGTACCTACGCAGATGTTCCCGTACTGCTGATCGGCATTGGAGAAAATCACGGAGTTCAGCTGATTTTCTTCATTACAAATTCATCTTGAACTCCTACTACTCTGCCCTTAATCTCCACAAGCAACACTACTTCTCTACTCTTATCTCTAATCTTTCTTCAAACCCAAAACGTCTGTTCTCCACTTTCAATACTCTCCTCCGCCCTCCCCCACTTCCTAATACAACTTCTCTGTCAGCCCACGACTTTGCCAGTCACTTCATTAACAAAATTGACTCCATCAGACATGAAATCAGCTCTCAACACAATTCCATTCTCTCCCCCCCTCAAATACTCCCACTCACCCACAACCCTCATAACCTGAAACTTAGTTCATTCTCCCCTGTTACTTAGGACGAAGTTTCAGCACTTATACTACGCTCTCACCTCACTACTTGTCCCCTTGACCCTATCCCCTCACAGCTGCTCCCCTCTCTCTCTGCTACCCTTACCCCTATAGTAACACACACTTTCAACCTCTCCCTCAGCACTGGTACATTTCCCTCATCAATGAAACATGCGCTGGTCACACCTATCCTCAAAAAACCTTCCCTTGATCCTACCTTCCCATCCAACTACCGCCCTATTTCCCTCCTCCCTCTTGCTTCTAAGCTTCTCGAAAAACTAGTATATGCACGCCTATCCCATTTCCTTATGTTAAACTCCCTTCTTGACCCGCTGCAATCTGGATTTCGTCCCTATCACTCCACAGAGACAGCTATTGTTAAGGTCACCAACGACCTACTTACAGCTAAATCAAAAGGCCTCTTCTCTCTGCTTATCCTCCTTGATCTGTCCGCAGCCTTTGACACTGTCGACCATCCTCTTCTGCTCCAAACCCTCCAATCCTTTGGCATCTGTGACACAGCCCTTTCGTGGCTCTCTTCCTATCTGTCAAACCGTACCTTCAGTGTAGCCTTCGCTGGGGCCTCCTCCGCCCCGTCACCACTTTCTGTCGGAGTACCACAAGGCTCTGTCCTCGGTCCCCTTCTCTTCTCAATCTACACATCATCACTAGGTTCCCTAATTAAGTCCCACAGTTTCCAATATCATTTGTACGCCGATGACACCCAAATCTACTTCTCTGCACCAGAACTATCTCCTTCCTTGCTAACCCGTGTCACTAACTGTCTTTCTCACATCTCTTCCTGGATGTCCTCTCACTACCTCAAGCTAAATCTCTCCAAAACTGAGCTCCTCATTTTCCCCCCTTCTTCCAAAATCTCCACCCCCAATATCTCTATAACTGTCGACAACTCCATCATTACCCCTACCCCGCACGCCCGATGTCTCGGGATCACATTTGACTCAGATCTTTCCTTCACTCCTCACATTCAGTCATTGGCTAAAGCCTGCCGCTTCCACCTTAAAAACATCTCTAAAATTAGACACTTCCTTACACAAGACACAACTAAGATTTTAATCCACTCTCTCATTCTTTCCCGCCTTGATTACTGCAACTCTGTCCTCTCTGGTCTCCCCACCTGCCGCCTAGCTCCTTTACAATCCATAATGAATGCCTCTGCCAGACTCATCTTCCTTACACGTCGCTCTTCATCTGCTGCACCTCTCTGCCAATCCCTTCACTGGCTTCCTCTTGCCTCTAGGATCAAACACAAAACTCTCACTCTGACATACAAAGCCCTCAACTGCACTGCTCCCCCCTACATCTCCGACCTTGTCTCCAGATACTCTCCCTCCCGTCCCCTTCGCTCTGCTCATGACCTCCTACTCTCCTCCTCTCTTGTCACCTCATCACACTCCCGTTTACAGGACTTCTCCAGACTGACTCCCATCTTATGGAACTCTCTGCCTCGCTCCACAAGACTCTCTTCTAGTTTTAAAAGCTTCAAGTGCTCCCTAAAGACTCTACTGTTCAGGGACGCATACAACCTACGCTAACCTTTCCTAATACCAGTTCCTCTCCTCCACTGCAATACCCTGAACCCTCTTAGCATGTAAGCCTAATAGTCCAGCTGTTAGTAGATCACCTTCTTAAGAGCTGACTACAACAGTGCAACTATTGGCAGGGCCCTCTACCCTATAATTGTTTTGTTGTACTCCCCCTTTGTTTATAGCGCTGCGGAATCTGTTGGCGCTCTACAAATAACCGATAATAATAATAATATGGTAGTTGCTTCAGATGCAGTTTTTTTTGCCTGCTTCCACTTGAGACCCTTTAAACTATCCATGCTAAGTCAGTAGTCAAAGAATTATCTGCACTTGGATCAATACATTTCTCTGGATTTACCCATCAGACAATCTCTTTCCTGGTAGACACAAAGTCCTTCTTTGACCCTTGGGCAACCTTTCCTTCATCCATCATTGGCTATTGTAATGACACCAGTCTTTCAGGCTAGGGGTAGTCTGGAATTCTCGAAGAGCACAATCAACATTCTGGAACTTTGAGCGGTTCTTCAAGCTCTTCTGTCCTGCCCATTTTTGAAGGAGGAAAGGTTTATCCATTTCCAGGCATACAATAACATGGTGGTGGCCTACATTAATAATCAGTGGGTACCTGCAGTCCACTGGTCATGCAGTAAGTATCAGATTCTGTCCTGGGCTGCAAGGAATCAGTGCTCCCTATCAGCAATTCACATACCAGGTGTGAACTGGGAGACGTATTACTTCAGCCGTCAATTGGTCCATCCAGGGGAATGGTCTCTCCATCAGGACATATTCAACCGACTAGTGTCCAAATGGGATGTGCCGGACATAAATCTGATGGCCTCTCACTTAAATCACAAAGTATTGTGCAAGATCAAGAGACTCAAAAGATCACATGATAGACGCTTTGATATGTCCATCGGAGTTTCGTCTAGCATACATGTTTCCTCCATTTATTGTTCTTCCAAGAGTCATTGCTCGGATCAAACAGGAGTCAGCATCAGTAATATTAATAACTCCAGCCTGGCCACGCAGGACATAATATGCGAATCGAGTGCAGATGTCCTCATTTCCCCATAGCTCTTTCCTCTGAGACAAAACCTGTTTTTGCAAAGTCCTCTTTTCATCAGGATTTCAAATCTCTAAATTTAACTGCGTGGAGGTTGAACGCCTATTTTTGAGACAGAGGTTTCTCAGATTCGGTTATTGGAACTCTGATACAGGCTAGAAAGTCTGTGACACAAAAAGATTCATCACAAGATTTGGAAAGCCTATTTTTTTGTGGTGCTCTTCCAAAGGGCTCTCCTTGTATTTCTTTAGGATTCCTAGATTCCTTCAATTTCTACAGGATGGCCTTGACGAGGGGTTGCATGCAAGTTCCCTCAAAAGTTCAATTTCTGCTTTATCTGAAGTTGGCTAAACTTCCTAATGTTCAGACTTTTGTCCAAGTGTTAGTTCAAATTAGGCCAGCTGTAAAACCTATTTCTCCACACTATTCTTTCTCTATTACAAGGTCTTCCCTTTGCACCAATGCATTCGATTGACATCAAACTGTTGTCTTGGAAAGTACTTTTCCTGTTAGCAGTCTCTTTTGCAAGAAGAGTTTCTAAATTGTCAGCATTATCTTGTGCCTTTCCGTTTTTAATTATTTACAAGGATAAGGCTGTACTTCGTACCAAATATTTCATTCCTAATGAAGTTTCCACAGAAAATGTCAATCAAGAAATTGTTGTTCCTTTAATGTGTCCAAACTACTAAAGATTTCAGAAAAACTTCTATTTTGTTTGTTCATTACTTTGGGACTCATAAATGACAAAAAGCTACTCCCAAAAGTATTGCAGCTCACTCTGCAAGAGCAGTTGCAACATTGTGGGACTTTAAGAATGACGAGTCTTTGGAGCAGGTTTACAAAGCTGTCACATGGGGGGGGTAGTTATCAAGCCGTCAACCTCAAATACGCTGGAATTCCGCAGCGTATTTGTGGCGAGGCTGATTCGCCTTAGTTATCAAAGGCTACAGACCGGCAAAAGTAGAATTTTGTGACGTAAACTTCGATTCGCTGGACTCAGTCCGACACAGATCGATTCTTACGTCACTCCAGATGTTCCGCACACAAGTGCGGCACAATCTGATTACTTTTGCTAGTTATCAAAAAACTAGCAGGTACGCTCGGCACTTTTACGGCCCAGCGTACCTGGTTTTCAAACCACCACCCTGGAGGCGGCGGATCCCATAGGAATCAATGGGAGTCTGACCATAGCGAAAGTACAAGTTTGCTGCTGCCAGACATCCCATTGATTTCTATGGGAGCTGTCTACACCTAACACCCTAACATGTACCCCGAGTCTAAACACCTCTAATCTGTCCCCCCTACACCACCGCAACTAAATAAAATGATTAACCCCTAAACCGCCGCTCACGGAGCCCACCGCAAGCTACTCTATACATATTAACCCCTAAACCGCCGCTCCCAGAGCCCACCGCCACCTACATGATACCTAGTAACCCCTTATCCTGCCCCCCTATAATAAAGTTATTAACCCCTATCCTGCCGATCCCGCACCTCGCCGCAAATAAATAAATAGTTTAACCCCTAAACCGCCGCTCCCTGACCCTGCCGCAACCTATATTAAATTTATTAACCCCTAATCTGCCCCCCCTACACCGTCGCCACCTATAATACATTTATTAACCCCTATCCTGCCCCCCACTACACCGCCGCCACTGTAATAAATTTATTAACCCCTAAACCTAAGTCTAACACTAACCCTAACACCCCCCTAACTTAAATATTAATTAAATAAATCTAAATAATATTTCTATTATTAACTAAGTTAATCCTATTTAAAACTAAATACTTACCTATAAAATAAACCCTAATATAGCTACAATATAAATAATAATTATATTGTAGCTATTTTAGGATTTATTTTTATTTTACAGGTACCTTTCAATTTATTTTAACTAGGTACAATAGCTATTAAATAGTTATTAACTATTTAATAGCTTACCTAGCTAAAATAAATAGAAATGTACCTGCAAACTAAAAACTAACCTAAGTTACAATTACACCTAACACTACACTATACTTTAATAAATTATTCCTATTTAAAACTAAATACTTACCTGTAAAATAAACCCTAAGATAGCTACAATATAATTAATAATTACATTGTAGCTATCTTAGGATTTATATTTATTTTACAGGTAACTTGGTATTTATTTTAGCTAGTTAGAATAGTTATTAAATAGTTATTAACTATTTAATAACTACCTAGCTAAAAGAAATACGAAATTACCTGTAAAATAAATCTTAACCTAAGTTACAATTAAACCTAACATTACACTATCATTAAATAAATTAAATAAATTAACTACAAATAACTACAATTAAATACAATTACATAAACTAACTAAAGTACAAAAAATAAAAAAAGCTAAGTTACAAACATTTAAAAAAATATTACAATTTTAAGCTACTTACACCTAATCTCAGCCCCCTAATAAAATAACAACCCCCCCCCCAAAATAAAAAAATGCCCTACCCTATTCTACATTAAAAAAGTTCAAAGCTCTTTTACCTTACCAGCCCTTAAAAGGGCCTTTTGTGGGGGCATGCCCCAAAGAATTCAGCTCTTTTGCCTGTAAAAGAAAAATACAACCCCCCCAACATTAAAACCCACCACCCACATACCCCTAATCTAACCCAAACCCCCCTTAAAATAACCTAACACTAATCCCCTGAAGATCATCCTACCTTTAGTCGTCTTCACTCAGCCGAGCCACCGATGGAACTGAAGAGGACATCCGGACCGGCAGAAGTGATCATCCAAGGGGCGCTGAAGAAATCTTCCATCCGATGAAGTGATCCTCCAAGCGGCGCTGAAGAAATCTTCCATCCGGGTGATGTCATCTTCCAAGAGGCGCTGAAGAAGTCTTCTATCCAGGCGAGGTCATCTTCGAAGCCGGGTCTTGAATCTTCATCCCGCCGACGCGGAACATCCTTCTTTCCCGACGGACTTCCGACGAATGAAGGCTCCTTTAAGGGACGTCATCCAAGATGGCGTCCCTTCAATTCCGATTGGCTGATAGGATTCTATCAGCCAATCGGAATTAAGGTAGGAAAAATCTGATTGGCTGATTGAATCAGCCAATCAGATTCAAGTTCAATCCGATTGGCTGATCCAGTCAGCCAATCAGATTGAGCTCGCATTCTATTGGCTGATCGGAACAGCCAATAGAATGCAAGCTCAATCTGATTGGCTGACTGGATCAGCCAATCGGATTGAACTTGAATCTGATTGGCTGATTCAATCAGCCAATCAGATTTTTCCTACCTTAATTCCGATTGGCTGATAGAATCCTATCAGCCAATCGGAATTGAAGGGACGCCATCTTGGATGACGTCCCTTAAAGGAGCCTTCATTCGTCGGAAGTCCGTCGGGAAAGAAGGATGTTCCGCCTCGGCGGGATGAAGATTCAAGACCCGGCTTCGAAGATGACCTCGCCCGGATAGAAGACTTCTTCAGCGCCTCTTGGAAGATGACATCGCCCGGATGGAAGATTTCTTCAGTGCCGCTTGGAGGATCACTTCATCGAATGGAAGATTTCTTCAGCGCCCCTTGGATGATCACTTCTGCCGGTCCGGATGTCCTCTTCAGTTCCATCGGTGGCTCGGCTGAGTGAAGACGACTAAAGGTAGGATGATCTTCAGGGGATTAGTGTTAGGTTATTTTAAGGGGGGTTTGGGTTAGATTAGGGGTATGTGGGTGGTGGGTTTTAATGTTGGGGGGGTTGTATTTTTCTTTTACAGGCAAAAGAGCTGAATTCTTTGGGGCATGCCCCCACAAAAGGCCCTTTTAAGGGCTGGTAAGGTAAAAGAGCTTTGAACTTTTTTAATGTAGAATAGGGTAGGGCATTTTTTTTATTTTGGGGGGGTTTGTTATTTTATTAGGGGGCTTAGATTAGGTGTAAGTAGCTTAAAATTGTTGTAATATTTTTTTAAATGTTTGTAACTTATTTTTTTTATTTTTTGTAACTTAGCTTTTTTTATTTTTTGTACTTTAGTTAGTTTATGTAATTGTATTTAATTGTAGTTATTTGTAGTTAATTTATTTAATTTATTTTATTATTTAGTGTTAGGTTTAATTGTAACTTAGGTTAGGATTTATTTTACAGGTAATTTTGTATTTCTTTTAGCTAGGTAGTTATTAAATAGTTAATAACTATTTAATAACTATTCTAACTAGCTAAAATAAATACCAAGTTACCTGTAAAATAAATATAAATCCTAAAATAGCTACAATGTAATTATTAATTATATTGTAGCTATCTTAGGGTTTATTTTACAGGTAAGTATTTAGTTTTAAATAGGAATAATTTATTAAAGTATAGTGTAGTGTTAGGTGTAATTGTAACTTAGGTTAGTTTTTAGTTTACAGGTACATTTCTCTTTATTTTAGCTAGGTAAGCTATTAAATAGTTAATAACTATTTAATAGCTATTGTACCTAGTTAAAATAAATTGAAAGGTACCTGTAAAATAAAAATAAATCCTTAGATAGCTACAATATAATTATTATTTATATTGTAGCTATATTAGGGTTTATTTTATAGGTAAGTATTTAGTTTTAAATAGGATTAATTTAGTTCCTAATAGAAATATTATTTAGATTTATTTAATTAATATTTAAGTTAGGGGGGGTGTTAGGGTTAGTGTTAGACTTAGGTTTAGGGGTTAATAATTTTATTACAGTGGCGGCGGTGTAGTGGGGGGCAGGATAGGGGTTAATAAATTTATTATAGGTGGCGACGGTGTAGGGGGGGCAGGATAGGGGTTAATAAATTTATTATAGGTGGCGACGGTGTAGGGAGGGGCAGGATAGGGGTTAATAAATTTAATATAGGTTGCGGTGGGTTCAGGGAGCGGCGGTTTAGGGGTTAAACTATTTATTTGCGGCGAGGTGCGGGATCAGCAGGATAGGGGTTAATAACTTTATTATAGAGGGCGACGGTATAGGGGGGGCAGGATAGGGGTTACTAGGTATAATGTAGGTGGCAGCGGTGTCCGGGAGCAGCGGTTTAGGGGTTAATACATTTATAAGACTTGCGGCGGGGTCTAGGAGCGGCGGTTTAGGGGTTAATACATTTATCAGAGTTGCGGCAGGGTCTAGGAGTGGCGGTTTAGGGTTTAATAACTTTATTTAGTTGCGGGGGGCTCCGGGGGCGCCGATATAGGGGGTAGAACAGTGTAGTTAGTGTGAGTGCTTAGTGACAGGCTAGCAATAAAGCTGGGAAAAAGCCGAAGAGCAGCGAGATCGGATGAGTGATAACTCTCACAGTCTGCTGCTCATCGCCCCGCGGCTTTTTGACAGCTTTTTTTGATAACTTAGGCGTATTTCTTCAGGTCCGCGGCGGCAAAGGTAGGCGAGCTTAGGCAGGCGTATTGGGCCGGCGAAGGCAGGAAAGTTGATACGATGATAACTACCCCCCAATGTCTTCTCTGCATACTTTTTCCAAATGTTATCGGCTTGATGTTTTTGCTTCTTCACAAGCAACTTTTGGCAGGTAAGTCCTTCAGGCTGCGGTGTCGGCTAATAGGAACTGTCAGAAAAACTTGCCCCACCCTTTCCTAACATAGAACATCTGCTTGGGTATTAATTTCGTAAGGCTGTGGACCATCATTTTATGAAAGAAAACAAGATTTATGCTTACCTGATAAATTCTTTTCTTTCAGAAGGATAACGGTCCACAGGCCCCGCCCATTTCAATTTTTGGGCAACTGTCCTAATGACACCTCTACAGACCATGCTGTGTTTACTCTCTTTATATTTCCTATTCTCTATTCAGCTATATGTTAAACTAAAGAGAGGTGGGAGGAATTTAAAGCTCTTGTATGGGTTCTTGACCTCCTCCTAGTGGCAGGAAATATATCCCATATGTTATGGAGGACTGTGGACCATCATAATTCCGAAAGAAAATAATTTATCAGGTAAGCATAAAACAAATGTTTTATTTATTTTTTTTACCACTAAATTTCCATGTTTTTAAGACTAAAATGCAATAAATAAAATGTTATTTAAAGAGATATATAAAAGTGCAAAAAGAAAATCCTCTAATTTATTAAAATCAGCCCCTGAGCAGCAATACACTACTGGGTGCTAGATGAAAACTGTTGAGCCAATGACAACAGACAAAATGTGTAGCTACTAGCTCACTGTAGTATAGGATATTAATATATTCTTTTATATTAAAAGATACCAAGAGAACAAAGTAAATTTGAAAATAGAAGTGAATTTAAAATTGTCTTAAAATTGCATGCTCTGAGGGCTCTTCAAACCATGGGTTGGGGCCCATTACTGGGTCATAACACCATGTTTACTGGGTCATGACTTGTGTGTGTGTGTGTTATATGAGGGTGTATGTGTGTTGTATGAGTGTGTGTTGTACAAGAATGTGTGTTATTACCTTTTGCAACACTTTTTCAGGAATTAAGTACACACACATTTTAGTCACTTTGCCAACTATTGCAGCTATCTTGTTGTATATTACTTCAGAAATTTTCAGACAAAGCATAAAAATAGGGTTGTGAAGGTATGTGATATCATGGCGCTGGGTCTTGGGGGAAAAAAAGTATGAAGAACCCTGCTCTATCTGAATCATGAAAATTTAATTTTGACGCTTAAATCTTATGGTATCCGAATTGTACATTTATTTGGTGGTTTAGAAAATGTCAGTATAATCTCTGATACATGACAATTATCAGTTATTTGCAGAGCATCAACAGATTACGCAGCGCTAAATGTGTTCAAAACACATAGGCAATGGTAGTCATTTACTCTATCCATAATCTATCCTGGTTCTTAAATAAATCATATACCAGTTTTCAACATCACAATGACTGCTCATGCATATGCTACCCATATGGCTAATTGTAAATCTTTTACAGAGATACTATCGGCCAGATTACGAGTTTTGTATTAGGAGCTGTGCGGTGCTAACGAGCAGTTTTTTCTCACCGCTCACTTACCTGCAGCACTGGTATAACAGGTTTTTACAAACCCGGCGTTAAAAGGCAAGAAGTGAGCGTAGAGCAAAATTGTGCTCCATACCGCACTGCAATACCAGCGCTGCTTAAGTCAGCGGTGATCTGGTCATACGTGCTCGTGCACGATTTCCCCATAGACATCAATGGGGAGAGCCGGCTGAGTCTAACACCTGCCAAAAAGCAGCGTAAATCTCAGTAACGCAGCCCCATTGATTCCTATGAGGAAACACATTTTATGTTTACGCCTAACACCCTAACATGAACCCCAAGTCTAAACAACCCTAATCTTACACTTATTAACCCCTAATCTGCCGCCCCTGACATCGTCGCTACCTACATTATATATTTTAACCCCTAATCTACCGCTCCGGACAGCACCGCCACTATAATAAACATGATCCAATTTAGCCAATAGGATTGAGCTTGCATTCTATTGGCTGATAGGAACAGCCAATAGGATTTTTTCTACCTTAATTCTGATTGCCTGATAGAATTCTATCAGCCAATCGGAATCTAAGGGACGCCATCTTGGATGACGTCATTTAAAGGTACCTTCATTCGTCGTTAGTCCGTCGGAAGAAGAGGATGCTCCGCGTCGGATGTCTTGAAGATGGATCCGCTCTGTGCCAGAAGGATGAAGATAGAAGATGCCATCTGGATGAAGACTTCTGCCCGTCTGGAGGACCACTTCTGCTGGCTTCGTTGAGGACATCTTGCCGCTTGGATGAAGACTTCTCCCGGTAAGTGAATCTTCGGGGGTTAGTGTTAGGATCTTTTTAAGGGTGTATTGGGTGGGTTTATTTTTTAGGTTAGGGCTTTGGACCTGCAATAGAGCTAAATGCACTTTTAAGGGCAATGCCCATTCAAATGCCCTTTTCAGGGCAATGGGGAGCTTAGGTTTTTTTAGTTAGTATTTTATTTGGGGGGTTGGTTGTGTGGGTGGTGGGTTTTACTGTTGGGGGGGTGTTTGTATTTTTTTTTACAGGAAAAATAGCTGATTCCTTTGGGGCAATGTCCCGCAAAAGGCCCTTTTAAGGGCTATTGGCATTTTAGTTTAGGCTAGGGTTTTTTTTTTTATTTTGAGAGGGCTTTTTTATTTTGATAGGACTATTAGATTAGGTGTAATTAGTTTAAAGATCTGTAATTTGGTTTTTATTTTCTGTAATTTTAGTGGTGTTTTTTTGTGTGATTTAGCTAATTTAATATAATTTATTTAATTGTATTTAATGTAGGTAATTTATTTTAATTGTAGTGTAGTGTTAGGTGTTAGTGTAACTTAGGTTAGGTTTTATTTTACAGGTACATTTGTATTTATTTTAGCTAGGTAGTTATTAAATAGTTAATAACTATTTAATAACTGTTCTACCTAGTTAAAATAAATACAAACTTGCCTGTAAAATAAAAATAAACCCTAAGCTAGATACAATGTAACTATTAGTTATATTGTAGCTAGCTTAGGGTTTATTTTATAGGTAATTATTTAGTTTTAAATAGGAATAATGTAGTTAATGATAGTAATTTTATTTAGATTTATTTAAATTATATTTAAGTTAGGGGGTGTTAGGGTTAGACTTAGGTTTAGGGGTTAATAAATTTAATATAGTGGCGGCAACGTTGGGGCGGCAGATTAGGGGTTAATAAATATAATGTAGGTGGCTGCGATGTCCGGAGCGGCAGATTAGGGGTTAATAATTTTATTTTAGTGTTTGTGATGCGGGAGGGCCTCGGTTTAGGGGTTAATAGGTAGTTTATGGGTGTTTGTGTACTTTTTAGCGCTTTAGTTATGAATTTTATACTACTGACTTTAGAATGTGTTACAGATCTTGGAGGTAGAGGGTGTACCGCTCACTTTTTGGCCTCCCAGGACAGACTCGTAATACCGGCGTTATGCAGGTCCCATTGAAAAAGGGGTTTTCGAAATTTACGTAAATCGGTTTGCGGTAAAGCCAAAAAAGTGTGCGGGGCCCCTAAACTTGCAAGACTCGTAATAGCAGCGGTAGTGAAAAAGCAGCATTAGGACCTGTTAACGCTGCTTTTTTAGCTTACCGCAAAACTCGTAATCTAGTCGTATGTTTCCACAAAAAAGCTGTGTAGTCTGTTGATATTCCCTGGAGATTAAATATACAAATTTGTACATAGAATATGTTGTGGATAGAAAACACACAAAATCACAACTTTATTCATATTCTATAAACTAAAATGTATAAATATGTTTGCACAATTTTACAAATCCTTGCCTTTCATTTTAAATATCTCATAAAATATACTGAACTAAACTTGTCTTTGTTTTTATTTACTTTCAATTGAATTATAGTTCCAAAGTTCAGCCACATTTGTTATTTCTAGCCTATAGGTAAAAATCATGTTTAAAATAATATCTCTGCTGTTATTGACTAGCTTTTGTTTAACTTCTTTAATATCAGTAGTGTTTGCACATTTCTTGTAAAAGTAACAGATTTTATAGATAGTGAATCAGTAAATACCTGACCGTTTTTTTCTTCTTTTTTTTTTTTTTGCCTGTTACCTGAGACTTTTCTACAATTTTTCCCCCCTAACTTATCCAAAGCTGGAGGCATGTTTGATCCTAATTACTATAATTGCTGAGCTTTAATTTGTAGCTAGACCCCACTGCCCCTATGCTAGATGTGCATTGATCATAGGGGTTCTGAATGCTTGTTGAAAGCAATAGCATAATAACCCTCAGCAGGGCATACCACTTTGGTGATAGGAGAGAGGCGTGGACATCTCTGAGTGCATGTCGCTACAAGCGTCACCAGCCCATGAACACTCTACAGAGCCTTATTGCCACTGCATTCTTGGCACAAGAGAAAAGAGAATTAGGCTCATAAACTCCCTGTTTAGGAATAAGATGTGGTTTGTTCCTTAACACGAAGGAGCCCCAGGTGTGGACTAAGAGTCTCTGTGTGTGCACAAAAGCCGTGCTTAGTCTCTGGTCTGTGTCGAAGGCGGGTCAGGGAGGGAGCCATTACTGCACATCAGGCAACACAGAGGCTTTATAAAATAATCTCTTGCAGTTAGAAAGGGAATAAAACTAGGCCAACAATTTGATTTAAAGCATTGGTTCTATAAAGTAATATGGGATAAGGAAATTTTGACTTTTTATTGTGAGTCTGAGTTGTACAAATTTTAACAGGTGCCTTATTTACTCATTGTTCACAGCCTCTTAGATCTTTTTTTAGAGCCAAGATTCATCTTTTTTATCTATACAATTCTTTTGATGTTTTCAAAAAATGACTCCACTCTTATATTTTTATTCTTTACAGTGCACAATTGTCCTAAACACGCCGATGAATCTGTGGAAGGTTAAACACAGAGATAAAGATCTATCTGGTAGCTACATGTGTGTGTGCGTCACTTAGGAACGGTAATGTAATAATGTTCAAGAGCATAACCTAAAGGGACATGAAACCCAAAACATTTATTTCATGATTCAGATAGATCATACAATTTTAGATAACTTTCCAGTTTACTTCTATTATCACATTGTCTTTGTTCTATTGGTATCCTTTGTTAAAGGAGCAGAATACACTAGTGAGAAATAGCTGAACATATCAGGTAAATCTATGACAAGAGGCATATATGTGCAGCCCCCACTCCCAGTAGTTATTTGCTGCTCCTGAGCCTACCTGGGCTCAGGAGAGAACAAAGCAATTAAATAATAGAAAGTTGTCTCTTGCATGATTCAGATACAGTATGCAATTTTAAGCATTTTGAGATTCATATCCCTTTAAGCTATTTGTTTTAAATATTTGCAGCGATTCAGCACTTAGTTTACAAGGGCCAGCTTGCAAAAATGACGTATTCTAATGATTTAAAGCATATTATTTTTGCATTACTTTACTTGCTCACAGAATAGCAGATAAAAAATGTCTTACATTAGTAGCCAGAAAGGATTGCTGTGGAATTTGTTACAACCTTTCCTGGCAGCTAAGGGAGTAAAACAAATCAAATGGACAGTATTTTGCATCTCACTAAATTGAGTTTTTGATAACATTAACTGACACTGGTTAAACCTCTCAATTTGAAGTTGTTTGTCTCGTATTTGCATGAAACAATTGTTTGTTTGTTTTTTCAGAAAAATAAGAATACATCCAAACAAGAGGTCATGATCTTTGGTTGAAGGACAGTAAGTTAAAGGGACAGTATGCACAAAGTTTCATATAACTGCATGTAATAGACACTAATATAAAGAAGTATATACACAGATACTGATATAAAAATCCAGTATAAAACCTTTTAAAAACTTACTTAGAAGCTCCCAATTTAGCACGGTTGATGAGGTAGTTTTGGACACCTAGTGAAATGGGCTAAGAAAGCAGGAAGAGCAGATACTCCCCCCCTCCCCTGCACATGAAAATACATTTTACACAAACAGGAGCCAGCTATCTTCAGCTAACAGAAAATACATTTTACACAAACAGGAGCAAGCTATCTTAGATAGATCTATCTTAGATGTATAGTCTACATCTAAAACTTTTCAGCTTGGTTAGGAGTCTGAAAATCAGCACAATGTTATTTAAAAATAAGCAAAACTATACAGCCCCCCCCTCTGATGGGCTATATAAATGGATCATCTACAAAACATTTATGCAAAGAAAAATCTAGTATACAATGTCCCTTTAAAGGGACAGTCAACACAAAAATAGTTATTGTTTAAAAAGATAGATAACCCCTTTACTACCCATTCGCCAGCATTGCTTTTCAACCTCTTAATTTCTGCCTGTTTCTAAGCCACTACAGACAACCTATTATCACATGCTTTTTTAATTAGCTTTTCACAACAGGGGAGTGCTAGTTCATGTGAGCAATATAGATAACATTGTGCTCACACCCATGGGTTGTGCACAACACAGCACTAATTGACTTAAATGCAAGTCAATACATAATAAATAAAAAGTCATGTGATCAGGGGGCTGTCAGAAGAGGCTTAGATACAAGGTAACCACAGAGTTAAAAAGTGTATTAATATAACAATATTTTCTGTGCAAGACTGGGGAATGGGCAATAAAGGGATTATCTATCTTTTTAAACAATAACATTTTTTTAGTTGACGGTCCCTTTAAGGACTAATTTGCAGAAGGAATTTTTACTTACAGAAAGGGTGGTTGATTCATGGAATATATTTTCAAAAGAGCTGGCAAGGAGAGTTGCTGTAAGGGAATTCAATAATGCTTGGGCTATACACAAGGTTAGGATAAGAATTAATTCATTTTAACCTCAGAAAGAAACATGGGTAGAATTGATGGGGCTTCTGGTTTTGCCATCACAATCTGTTTTTTAAATGTTGATGTTTTGTAGGAATGTTTTTGCATAAGTGATGGCTAGGGACGTGTTGCTCACTATATTACCAAACAATTTTTCAACCACAGTGTAGAATAAATAGGTTAAAACATTACAAATTGAAAGGAAGAAATGACAATTCCCAAAGGTCAGATCAGCCATGGAAGCTTATTTATTGACATGATAATTACTCACAGAAAGGGGAAATTTATTGTGAAAGCAACCACAAACAGCTAGACCACATGAGTCAATCAAAGATGTTAGCCGGAGACCAAGGTAATGGAACAAAGCAATATTGTGACATGAATAAAACTCTGAAACTAGTTAGGAAAAATATAAAAACATAAATTGACTAAACTTTATTGAGGCCAAAGAGGTGATTAGTTGTCTAAGTAAAATCCAAAACGTTCTTTGTCACCTACTCTACATGGTCAAAGGACATGTTATAACCTCTTAAAGTGTAGATGTTTCCTGTGACTGTCGAATAAAATGTATTTCCCTTAAACACCTTGAGAATGGGCTTTATATAATCTGGTTAGTTTTTTTGTTTGTGGCCGCATAGAGAGAGGGAGAAGGTTAGAGCCCTTTTACAAACTTGAAGCCATCTTCAGTGCTTTCTGCCCTCTAAGAAATCTGGGGATCAGTAAAAAGGATGACTAAACATGAATTATTTTGTTAAAGTACATCAATTCAGAAATAATAATTTGTACACAAAGAGCAGCAGTAGTTAGCGTCTAGTAATATACATACATATATAGATACACTTTATAATCCCGCATCTCCAGATCACAGTTAAAACTCACTCTTATAAAAATTGAAAAAATCTTTATTTCAAACGTATTTAAAACCAGGAAACCATAAAACAAATAGATCCAAGGTAAAGGCCTAAACCTTGGTTAGAGCAAAATGCCAAACATGTTTCTGGCTATCCCTTAGCCCTTGTTCACTGGCATACCGGTATATAAGTATATATATTCATACCTGAATAGTAGAAGAAACACATGATTAATTTATGCCTATAAAATATAACACAATGTGATAATAGAATTTCCCCCACCATTTTTCAGACAGTAATGACTCTCTAATGTTAAATATGTAGTTTTTGTTGGTTTAATTCAATTTAATAAAACTCGGGTGTGGCACAAGTTTCATGAGCCTTATTCACTGTCCTTTCGATGGGCACGCTGTATCTGCCCACTGATGAGAGTTTCCCACAAGCAGATCTTTTAGTAAAGTTATTAGCTATATCCTCACTCAATTTTACATAAAAAATGATGGTAGTTTTGAAAAGATGCTATATAAATGTAATGTTACAGATAATTCTTATTAAGTTAGAGTTGATTAAGATCAACAGCAAGTCATCCATGAAAAATGTAAGAATTGAAGCGGGTGTTTAAGAGAGGGCAAGCAAGAGGTCATGATCTTAAGTTGGAGGGTAGTAAATTCATGAGTAATTTACAGAAGCATTTCTTTACAGAAAGTGTGGTTGATTCATGGGGGTCAATTTACCAAGTGCTGGACGAACATGATTTGCTGTAGCATACACTGTCGGCATATAACATTGCACAAGCATTTCTAGTGAAATGCTTGTGCAATGCCACCCCTGCTCACCGGTGGCCAATCGGCCACTACCAGGGGGTGTCAATTATCCCGATCGTATCAGATCGGGATGATTGCAGTCCGCCACCTAAAAGGTTGCTTGTTAAATCTACCCCATAGAATAGACTTAGCAATAAGGGTGATAATGGCAAATACATTAATAGGATTTAAGAATGTTTGGGATCTGCATAAGGCTATATTTTATGCTTACACATCAGAAGGAAACATTGGCAGACTTGATGGACTTTCTGCATTACTTACAAATGTGCGTAAGTGATCCCTAGAGATATATTGCTTACAGGTTTTTAAGAGCTCCCACAGTTATGTTGGTGGACAGAAAGACAGCTTCACAAGCATGAAAACAAATGTAGCATTTTCAGCACAGAAATATCTGTTATCAAAAAAATTATAATATGCTTCTTGCAGACGCATGTATGAAAGGAAATGATAATGTCTGTTTTTAATTTCTACTTGCCCCTTATTTGCATCTTATTGAATTTAGCAAGGTGTAGTTAAAGGGATACTAAACCCAATTGTTTTCTTTCATGATTCCGATAGAGCATTCAATTTTAAGCAACTTTCTAAATTACTCCTATTATCAATTTTTCTTTATTCTCCTTCCTATCTTTATTTAAAAAGCAGGAATGTAAAGCTTAGGAGCCGGCCCATTTTAGGTTCAGTACCCTAGATAGCACCTGCTTATTGGTGGCTACATGTAGCCACCAATAAGCAAGCTTAACCGAGGTTCTGAACCAAAAATGGACCGGCTCCTGCTTTTTAAATAAAGATAGCAAGATAATGAAACAATTGATAATATGAGTAAATAAGAAAGTTGCTTAAATGTAATGCTCTTTTTGAAACATGAAAGAAAAGATTTGGGTTTAGTATCCCTTTAATCTCTCCTACTGTCTGCAAATTTTATTTCAAAAGTTCCCCCAAAAAATCAGTGACCAAAAGTTATGAGTAAATCAATAGGTAACAGACTGTATCGTATTGTAAACTCTCCAGACAAGCAGCATCTGATCTTGTTTTATATATCAATATACACACTTGGTTGTCATGGATACTTAAAATAATCTTCACAACACCTGTATTAAAAGTTATGAGCAAATCATAAGCAATTGCAATAATGTCTCCTTTGAGCAGCAATATGAAAACAAATTGCATCAATGTTTCTCTAAAATAGGAAAGCTCTGGAAATTTTACTTTCCACTAAATATGAAATCAGGATGGAAATAAAAATGGACTGAGCATGTGAATAGGTTGTAGTGGCTGTCCACAAACAAATAACTGGCTAGCAACCACTGTTTAGGTCTATTGATTATGAAGTATCCTTGGTCTAGACTACACTTACTAGGCTGTCCTCTGAGACGTCCAGACACTGATTGTCCCACACCTATTTACACTGTCTGAATCTTAGCAGTAATGCCTTCAACTACTTGGGTAAAAAAAAAAAAAATCCAAATTATTTGAGTTGTGGTCAGTGTTAGTGTTTCATGTGAAGAAAGGACAATGCATGAAATATTGCACTGAAAGTTGTATTAAACATAGATGTTATGCTGCAAAATTTATAGGAGATGAAAAGTTGGGTAAATATAAATACTTGTTTCAAACGTCTCATTTAATAAAACATTTAGCAGTCTTTCTTAAATACAAAGAACAAATATATATATATATATATATATATATATATATATATATATATATATGTATGTGTATATATATGTGTATGTGTGTATATGTGTGTATATGTGTGTGTGTATATATATATATATATATATATACAAAACACGGAAGGGAACTGCACTCTCATACCGGACCGGGTACACATCCCATGACCCTGCAACATGCTCAGCCCTGGGTGCTCACCGGCACTCACAGGAAGCTGTGCTGTCCCCAGAGTCACAGGCAGTTAACCCCAGACAGGTATGGGTGCAAGAACCATAGGGAAAATTACAAAACAAATTAATACAACACACAGAGAAAACCCAGCACTCACTTACAAGCTCTCAGCTAAGATTTAAAAGCAAAAATGGAAAGGTTAGTTACCGCATCTGGCCAAATGGGACAAGCCCAGGTACCTCGTCAAGGTCCTTTCCAATACCTGGGACCCTAAAACAGCCACACAATGCAAGCTTTCAAATCCAAACAAACTGGGAACAAGGGAAGGGTGCACAGGCATATGTAATCACCCTAGACATATACAAAACACGGAAGGGAACCGCACACTCATACCGGACCGGGTACACATTTCATGACCCTGCAACATGCTCAGCCCTGGGTGCCACTGGCACTCACAGGAAGCTGTGCTGTCCCCAGAGTCACAAGTAGTTAACCTCAGACAGACAGGTCTGGGTGCAAGAACCATAGAGAAAATTACAAAACAAATTAATACAACACACAGAGAAAACCCAGCACTCTCTTACAAGCTCTCAGCTAAGATTTAAAAGCAAAAATGGAAAGGTTAGTTACCGCATCTGGCCAAATGGGACAATCCCAGGTACCTTGTCAAGGTCCTTTCCAATACCTGGGACCCTAAAACAGCCACACAATGCAAGCTTTCAAATCCAAACAAACTGGGAACAAGGGAAGGGTGCACAGGCATATGTAATCACCCTAGACATATACAAAACACGGAAGGGAACTGCACTCTCATACCGGACCGGGTACACATCCCATGACCCTGCAACATGCTCAGCCCTGGGTGCCACTGGCACTCACAGTAAGCTGTGCTGCCCCCAGAGTCACAAGCAGTTAACCCCAGACAGGTCTGGGTGCAAGAACCATAGGGAAAATTACAAAACAAATTAATACAACACACAGAGAAAACCCAGCACTCACTTACAAGCTCTCAGCTAAGATTTAAAAGTAAAAATGGAAAGGTTAGTTACCGCATCTGGCCAAATGGGACAAGCCCAGGTTCCAGCTTGTAAGTGAGAGCTGGGTTTTCTCTGTGTGTTACATATATATATGTGTATGTGTGTATATGTGTATGTGTATATATGTGTGTGTGTGTATATATATATATATATATATTTATTTATACATACATACATATACAAGTTCAGTATGGCCTAGCGACCGTTATTGTACCGGGGTGCACTACAAATATGCAAATATAACAAAAAATAGATGGCACTCACCGGATTTAACAAGGGGTGAAAACACTTTATTCCCTTATGTGTAACGTTTCGTGGAAACACTCCCCGTCTTCAGACAATTAATCAATGTGAAGAAAGGACAATGCAAGAAATATTGCACTGAAAGTCGTATTAAAAATAGATGTTATGCTGCAAAATGTATAGGAGATGAAAAGTTGGGTAAATATAAATACTTGTTTCAAAAGTCTCATATAATAAAACATTTAGCAGTCTTTCTTAAATACAAAGAACAAATATATATACATATATATATATATATATACGGTATATATATATATATATATATATGTGTGTGTGTGCGTGTGCATGTGTATATATATGTATATATATAGAGAGAGAGAGATATATATAGAGAGAGATAGAGAGATAGAGAGATATAGATGGATAGATATAAAATAGAGTAGCCATATTAGTCCAGTAGTTAAATATTAAAAATAACACGATTATTAGTATTAGTAATACCTTTTTATTGGACTAACAGTATATAGTAAAAGAAGGTGAAAGCAGTATTTTTCTCCCAGGTGTGCTATATAAACGGATAATCTACAAATGCAAAAAAACATCTAGGGTACAGTGTCAATTTAAGAATGGTTAAATAAAATTAAAGATTCTATTCGAAATGTTATTAAAAAGGAATAAGAAAGCCCAATTTGTTTCTTTCATGACTCACAGCATACAATTTTAAACAACTTTCCAATTTACTTCTATTATCAAATTTGCTTTATTCTCTTGGTATACTTAGATGAACACATCGTGAGCCAGCACAAGGGACAAATGTGTGCAAGCACCAATCGGCATTTAGCTCCCAGTAGTATAGGATATGTACATATGTTTTTCAACAAATGATACCAAGAGAACAAACTACATTTGAAAATAAAAGTGAATTTAAAAGTGTCATAAAATGACTTGCTCTAACTGAATAATGCAAGTTTAACCCCTTAATGTCCGAGGACGTGCAGGGTACGTCCTCAAAAAAAGGCAGTTAACGCCTGAGGACGTACCCTGCACGTCCTCGGTGTGGAAAGCAGCTGGAAGTGATCCTGCTCGCTTCCAGCTGCTTTCCGGTTATTGCAGTGATGCCTCGATATGGAGGCATCCTGCAATAACCATGTGTGGCCATCCGATGCAGAGAGAGCCACTCGGTGGCCCTCTCTGCACCGGACATCGATGGCCGGTATCGTTGGTGGGTGGGAGCCGACGTGGGAGGCGGGTGGCGGCCATCGATGGGCCCAGTGATGTGGAGGGGGGCGGGATCGTGGGCCGGGATGACCGGGGGTGCGCATGGACGCACGCTTGCACGATAGGGAGGGGGCGTGCGCGTGCACGGGGAGGGAGTGGTTGGGAACCGCTACACTACAGAAAATATGCACCATAGGATTTAGTAATCAGGGTTTATAAAATCTAATAAAAATACAAATAAAAAGCTAAATCAGGGGGTGTTGGGTTGGTATGTGGGAGGGAAGCTACACTACAGAAAAAAAACTGGGAAAAAATAAAAAAAAAAACATTTTTTTCTGCAAACTGGGTACTGGCAGATAGCTGCCAGTACCCAAGATGGCCCCCAAAAAGGCAGAGGGGGACGGTTAGAGAGATGTTTGGGGGGGATCAGGGAGGTTGGGGGCTAAGGGGGATCCTACACAGCAGCATATGTAAATATGCTATACAATAAAAAAAAAAAAAGATTCCCTTTATTTTTGTACTGGCAGACTTTCTGCCAGTACTTAAGATGGCGGGGACAATTGTGGGGTGGGGGAGGGAAGGGAGCTGTTTGGGAGGGATCAGGGGGTGTGATGTGTCAGGTGGGAGGCTGATCTCTACACTAAAGCTAAAATTAACCCTGCAAGCTCCTTACAAGCTACCTAATTAACCCCTTCACTGCTAGACATAATACACGTGTGATGCGCAGCGGCATTTAGAGGCCTTCTAATTACCAAAAAGCAACGCCAAAGACATATATGTCTGCTATTTCTGAACAAAGGGTATCCCAGAGAAGCATTTACAACCATTTGTGACATAATTGCACAAGCTGTTTGTAAATAATTTCAGTGAGAAACCTAAAGTTTGTGAAAAAAATTGTGAAAAAGTGAACGATTTTTTTTATTTGATTGCATTTGGCGGTGAAATGGTGGCATGAAATATACCAAAATGGGCCTAGATCAATACTTTGGGATGTCTACTACACTACACTAAAGCTAAAATTAACCCTACAAACTCCCTACAAGCTCCTTAATTAACCCCTTCACTGCTGGGCATAATACATGTGTGTTGCGCAGCTGCATTTATCGACCTTCTAATTACCAAACAGCAACGCCAAAGCCATATATATCTGCTATTTCTGAACAAAGGGGATCCCAGAGAAGCATATGCAACCATTTGTGCCATAATTGCACAAGCTGCTTGTAAATGATTTCAGTGAGAAACCTAAAATTGTGAAAAAGTGAACGATTTTTTTTATTTGATCGCATTTGGCGGTGAAATGGTGGCATGGAATATACCAAAATGGGCCTAGATCAATACGGTTGTCTACTACACTACACTAAAGCTAAAATTAACCCTAGAAGCTCGCTACATGCTCCCTAATTAACCCCTTCACTGCTGGGCATAATACACGTGTGTGTCTAATTACCAAAAAGCAACAACAAAAGCCATACATGTCTGCTATTTCTGAACAAAGGGGATCCCAGAGAAGAATTTACAACCATTTATGCCATAATTGCACAAGTTGTTTGTAAATAATTTCAGTGAGAAACCTAAAGTTTGTGAAAAAAATTGTGAAAAAGTGAACGATTTTTTTTTATTTGATTGCATTTGGCGGTGAAATGGTGGCATGAAATATACCAAAATGGGCCTAGATCAATACTTTGGGGTGTCTTCTAAAAAAATATATCTACATGTCAAGGCATGTCAAGATATCAGTGTTCCAATGTAACTAGAGCTAATTTTGAAAAAAAGGGGTTTGGAAATAGCAAAGTGCTACTTGTATTTATGGCCCTATAACTTGCAAAAAAAGCAAAGAACCTGTAAACATTGGGTATTTCTAAACTCAGGACAAAGTTTAGAAACTATTTAGCATGGGTGTTTTTTGGTGGTTGTAGACGTGTAACAGATTTTGGGGGTCAAAGTTAGAAAAAGTGTGTTTTTTTCCATTTTTTCCTCATATTATATAATTTTTTTTACAGTAAATTATAAGATATGATGAAAATAATGGTATCTTTAGAAAGTCCACTTAATGGCGAGAAAAACGGTATATAATATGTGTGGGTACAGTAAATGAGTAAGAGGAAAATTACAGCTAAACACAAACACCGCAGAAATGTAAAAATAGCCTTGGTCCCAAACGGACAGAAAATGGAAAAGTGCTGTGGTCATTAAGGGGTTAATTATGACTTTCTTATATATTTAATGTTAATTGTGAGTCTGAACCAGAAGCTGAAATTTGTATTATATTATCTATTTTTGCAGACATCAATAGGCTGTAATAGTATTTTTTTTTATTGTCATATACTTTTCCCCAAATTGGGTTTGGGCTAATCAGTGAATGACTCTATGGCCTCTATTTAACAAGCTGTCTACTTTCCTGCATTCGCCGGCCCCAATACGCTCGCCTAACATCGCCGCCGCGGACCTAAATACGTTCGCCAAATTTATCAAGAAAGCTGTCAAAAAGCCGCGCACCAAGTACGGTGCGATGAGCAGCGGACTGTTATTAACTAACAGTCATCGATCTCGCTGCTCATCAGCTTCTTCGCAGCTTTCTTGCTAGCCTTTCACTAAGCATCCACACTATACTTTACTGTTATACCCCCTAAACCGCCGCTCCCGGAGCCCCCCACAACTAAATAAACTTATTAACCCCTAAACCGCCACTCCCGGACCCCGCCACAACTCTAATAAATATATTAACCCCTAAACCGCCGCTCCCGGACCCCGCCGCCACCTACATTATACCTATTAACCCCTAATCTGCCGCCCCCTATACCGCCGCCACCTACATAAAGTTATTAACCCCTATCCTGCCGATCCCGCCACAAATAAATAAATTGTTTAACCCCTAAACTGCCGCACCCGGAGCCCGCCGCCACCTACATTACATTTATTAACCCCTATCCTGCCCCCCCTACACCGCCGCCACCTACATTACATTGATTAACCCCTAATCTACCCCCCTACACCGCCGCCACTATATTAAATTAACCCCTAAACCTAAGTCTAACCCTAACACCCCCTTAACTTAAATATAATTTAAATAAAATTACTATTATTAACTAAATTATTCCTATTTAAAACTAAATACTTACCTATAAAATAAACCCTAAGATAGCTACAATATAACTAATAGTTAGATTTGTATCTATCTTAGGGTTTATTTTTATTTTACAGGCAACTTTGTATTTATTTTAACTAGGTACAATAGCTATTAAATAGTTATTAACTATTTAATAGCTACCTAGCTAAAATAAATACAAAATTACCTGTAAAATAAATCCTAACCTAAGTTACAATTACACCTAACACTACACTATCATTAAATAAATTAAATTAATTAACTACAATTACCTAACATTAACTAAAATTAACTAAAGTACAAAAACCTCCTCTAAATTACAGAAAATAAAAAAATAACAAGAAGTTTAAACTAATTACACCTAATCTAAGCCACCTAATAAAATAAAAAAGCCCACCAAAAAAATAAAATTCCATACCCTAAACTAAATTAGAAATAGCCCTTAAAAGGGCCTTTTGAGGGGCATTGCCCCAAAGTAATCAGCTCTTTTACCTGTAAAAAAAAGAAATACAACCCCCCCAACATTAAAACCCACCACCCACACACCCAACCCTACTCTAAAACCCACCCAAACCCCCCTTAAAAAAACCTAACACTACCCCCTTAAAGATCACCCTACCTTGAGACGTCTTCACCCAGCCGGGTACAAGTCATCATCCGATCCGTCCAGAAGTCTTCATCGAATCCGGGCAGAAGTCTTCATCCAAGCGGCATCTTCTATCTTCAATCAACTGGAGCGGAGCGGGTCCATCTTCAATCCAGCCGACGTGGAGCCATCCTCTTCAATCGACGTCCTATCACTGAATGAAGGTTCCTTTAAATGACATCATCCAAGATGGCGTCCCTTGAATTCCGATTGGCTGATAGGATTCTATCAGCCAATCGGAATTAAAGAAGGAAAAATCTGATTGGCTGATGGAATCAGCCAATCGGATTGAAGTTCAATCCGATTGGCTGATCCAAACGGAACAGCCAATCGGAATGCAAGGTCAATCCTATTGGCTGATTGGATCAGCCAATCGGATTTTTCCTACCTTAATTCCGATTGGCTGATAGAATCCTATCAGCCAATCGGAATTCAAGGGACGTCATCTTGGATGACGTCATTTAAAGGAACCTTCATTCAGTGTTAGGACGTCGTTTGAAGAGGATGGCCCCGCGTCGGCTGGATTGAAAATGGACCTGCTCCGCTCCGGTTGATTGAAGATAGAAAATGCCACTTGGATGAAGACTTCTGCCTGCTTGGAGGACCTCTTCTGCCCGGATTCGATGAAGACTTCTGGCCGGATCAGATGAAGACTTGTGCCCAGCTGGGTGAAGATGTTTCAAGGTAGGGTGATCTTCAAGGGGGTAGTGTTAGTTTTTTTTTAAGGGGGGTTTGGGTGGGTTTTAAAGTAGGGTTGGGTGTGTGGGTGGTGGTTTTTAATGTTGGGGGTGAGGTTGTATTTCTTTTTTTTACAGGTAAAAGAGCTGATTACTTTGGGGCAATGCCCCACAAAAAGCCCTTTTAAGGGCTATTTGTAATTTAGTTTAGGGTAGGGAATTTTATTTTTTTGGTGGGCTTTTTTATTTTATTAGGGGGCTTAGATTAGGTGTAATTAGTTTAAACTTCTTGTAATTTGTTTTATTTTCTGTAATTTAGAGGTTTTTTTTAGTTATTTTTATTTAATTGTATTTAATTAATTTAATTTATTTAATTGTAGTGTAAATAAATTGTAATCTCTTTTTTATTTTCTGTAATTTAGTGTTTGTTTTTTTCGTAATTTAGTTTATTTTATTTAATTGTAATTAGTTTAATTTAATTTAGGTAATTAATTTATTTATAGAGTAGTGTTAGGTGTAATTGTAACTTAGGTTAGGATTTATTTTACAGTTAAATTTGTAGTTATTTTAACTAGGTAGCTATTAAATAGTTAATAACTATTTAATAACTATTGTACCTAGTTAAAATAAATACAAAGTTGCCTGTAAAATAAAAATAAACCCTAAAATAGCTACAATGTAACTATTAGTTATATTGTAGCTAGCTTAGGGTTTATTTTATAGGCAAGTATTTAGTTTTAAATAAGATTAATTTATTTAATTATAGGAATATTTATTTAGATTAATTTCAATAATATTTAAGTTAGGGGGTGTTAGGGTTAGGGTTAGACTTAGGTTTAGGGGTTAAAAGATATAATGTAGGTGGCGGTGGTGTAGGGGGGGCAGATTAGGGGTTAATAAATGTAATGTAGGAGGCGGTGGGCTCCGGGAGCGGCGGTTTAGGGGTTAAACAATTAATTTATTTGCGGCGGGGTCCGGGATCGGCAGGATAGGGGTTAATAACTTTATGTAGGTGGCGGCGGTATAGGGGGCGGCAGATTACTGGTTAATAGGTATAATGTAGGTGGCGGGGTCCGGGAGCGGCGGTTTAGGGGTTAATAAATTTATTATAATTGTGGTGGGGTCCGGGAGCGGCGGTTTAGGGGTTAATAAATTTATTTTGTTGCGGCAGGGTCCGGGAGCGGCGGTTTAGGGGTTAATAAGTATAATGTAGGTGGCGGCAGGGTCCGGGAGCGGTGGTTTAGGGGTTAATAAGTATAATGTAGGTGGCGGCGGTGTAGGGGGGGCAGATTAGGGGTGTTTAGACTCGGGGTACATGTTAGGGTGTTAGGTGCAGACACTTCCCATAGGAATCAATGGGATATCGGGCAGCAGCGAACATGAGCTCTCGCTGCTGTCAGACTCCCATTGATTCCTATGGGATCTGCCGCCTCCAGGGCGGCGGATTGAACACCAGGTACGCTGGGCCGGAAAAGTGGCGAGCGTACCTGGTTGTTCTTTGATAACTTCCAAAAGTAGTCAGATTGTGCCGAACTTGCGTTCGGAACATCTGGAGTGACGTAACCATCGATCTGTGTCGGACTGAGTCCGGCGGATCGTAGGTTATGTCACTAGATTCTACTTTTGCCGGTCTGTAGGGCTTGATAGCTATGGCGAATCAGCCTCGCCACAAATACGCTGCGGAATTCCAGCATATTTGCGGTTGACGGCTTGATAACTAAAGGCCTATGGATCATAATTTAAAGGGACATTCTTGTCCAAATTTAAATGCACATAGATTAATTACATCTATGTATAGAAACATATTTGCATTATACATGTATAGGCAAAAATGCTTATAGTAAAAGTTATCACTGTTTTAGTGCTAGCATTTTTCTCTGCACGTGCATGTGAAGCATTACTAGATAGTGCACCAGCATTTTAAATACTGCAGCTGCTCAGATCGCCAGTGGGGCTTGTATCATATCAGCAATTAACAAATTGAGTCATTACAAGATTATACAAGCACCTTAAAGGGACAGTCAACACCAAATTTTTTATTGTTTAAAAAGATAGATTATGCCTTTACTACCCATTCCTCCGCTTTGCACAACCAACATTGTTATATTAATATACTTTATAACATTTAAACCTCTAAATATCTGCCTGTTTCTAAGCCACTACAGACAGCCTCTTATCACATGCTTTTGTATTAGCTTTTCACAGCAGGAGACTGCTAGTTCATGTTGGCCATATAAATAACATTGTGCTCACGCCCGTGGGTTGTAGCAGACACAGCACTAATTGGCTAAAATGCAAGTCAATAGATGATAAATAAATAGCCATGTGATCAGGGGGCTGTCAAATAAGGCTTAGATACAAGGTAATCACAGAGGTAACAAGTATATTAACATAACCTTGTTTGCTGTGCAAAACTGGGGAATGGTTAATAAAGGGATTATCTATCTTTCTAAACAATAAAACATTTGTAGCTGACTTTCCCTTTAAGGTCTCTGAGCAAGTGCTGTTTAAAAAGCTGGTGCACGATGCATACAGTTTTGAAAAAGCTAAAACTTTTATTGGAAGCAATTTTTGCTAATACATCTATATAACAAAAATGTTTCCACATGAATTCCAATTTTGGCTGGAATGTCCCTTTTTAAATTAAAAAAAAAATCCTTTTTTTTTTTTTATTTCTGAAGGGGTTTGAGCTAAAGACAATATCCTTAAATACAAATAGATCTGTCTCCTACTGCTGTACATTGGTGCAAGACTGAGAGTAGTTAATGCATGATGATATTTTTCCTATATTTTCTTTTCAACAAAGGCAGACGTTGGGATTTCTTTAGGAAAGTATTATTGGTAGAGAAAAGTTTAAGAGCCAAATAAATAATGCCCAGGATTACATGTTATTTGTTGGTCTGTGAGCTGTTCAGCAGGAACTTACCCTGAAATTAGCATTGTGTACACATGTATTATCTGTATAATTACAAACCTTAAAGTAATGCTTTACAGTATCCTGGTGTATTATGTCTAAGGATAAATATTTTACTATATAACAACGCTATAGTCTTAGCTGAAAGATCAATGTGTCCATTGTGAGAGAGAAATGAGTTGCTGTACAACAAGTGGCTGACACAACACCCAGATGTGTCCTGGCATGTAGAAATATGATACCAAGGCGAACCACTTCAGCTGTCACCATTTGTCAGTGATCTCTTATCTAATCAGTTTAAACATCAAAGGAGAGGTCTTCCCAGACACAGCTGGGATGACATCACTTGTGATGTAAACAGTGAGGGGAGGTAATGATCATTCCAGCCTCTGGACAGGGTTAGCCTAATTTTAAGGTGTGCTGTGCTTGCAAATAACAAGGAATGCAAACAGGTCATCTTAGAAAGGAAGACCCCAGGACATGTAAACATAGGGAGCAAAGTGTGTCATTTCCTGCATCCTTTAAAATAGGACTTCAAGGCTTTCATGTAAAAATACTAACTTGACACCAGAGATTTAATAGACATAATATCTACAACTCCACAGTTTCCAGGAACTCATCCCTATGCCAACAGGAATATAGGATGTCCCATTTGTACAAATGTTCCCGTTTTAATTGTCAGTGGGTTTAGAATTCCTTGTGTGGTTGAAAGTGACAAACATTAGTTTTGTTTATATTTTATTTCTATTTATTTAGTTACAAACATTTTCAAAACTATAAAATACATTAACAAATGTGTTAAATATATTAAGGCATAATATAAATATAGAACTTGCAAACTAAGATTTTGAAATAATTGGCAAACAATACAATTAAGTCTAACACAAGTAGACAGTAGATAGGGCACAATTATGTGCAAACATTTAACAAAAAATAGAAAAAAAGATATTGCAGAATAAAGACATATGAAGCGTCTGACATGACATATACATAAATATAGACTTTAAAATATATTTTATACACTACATTAAACCCTAAACAGGGCATAATATAAATATAGAACTTGCAAACTAACGGCTAGCTTACGAGTTCGACGTTAGCTTTAAAAAAGCAGCGTTAAGGGGTCCTAACACTGCTTTTTAACGCCCGCTGGTATTACGAGTCAGGCAGGTACAGGTGAACCGCTCACTTTTTTCCCGCAACTTTTCCATACCGCAAATCCCCTTACGTCAATTGCGTATCCTATCATTTTAATGGGATTTGCCTAACGCCGGTATTACAAGTCTTGGAAGAAGTGAGCGGTACAGCCTCTACCTCCAAAACTCCTACCGCATATAAAAGCCAGTAGTTAAGAGTTTTATGGGCTAACGCCGGAACATAAAGCTCTTAACTACAGTGCTACAAAGTACACTAACACCCATAGACTACCTATGAACCCCTAAACCGATGCCCCCCCACATCGCAAACACTAAATTTTTTTAACCCCTAATCTGCCGACCGGACATCGCTGCCACCTACATTATACCTATGAACCCCTAATCTGCTGCCCCTAACATCGCCGACACCTACATTATATTTATTAACCCCTAATCTGCCCCCCCAATGTCGCCGCCACCTACCTACACTTATTAACCCATAATCTGCCGACCGGACATCGCCGCCACTATAATAAATGTATTAACCCCTAAACCGCTGCACTCCAGCCTCGCAAACACTATAATAAATTTTTATTAACCCCTAATCTGCCATCCCTAACATCGCCAACACCTACCTACAATTATTAACCCCTAATCTGCCGCCCCAACGTCGCTGCTACTATAATAAAGTTATTAACCCCTAAACCTAAGTCTAACCCTAACACCCCCCTAAGTTAAATATAATTTAAATAAATCTAAATAAAATTACTATAATTAAATAAATTATTCCTATTTAAAACTAAATACTTACCTATAAAATAAACCCTAAGATAGCTACAATATAATTAATAATTACATTGTAGCTATTTTAGGATTTATTTTTATTTTACAGGCAACTACGGGCAAATATACCTTTAAAATAAACCCTAATCTAAGTTACAATTACACCTAACACTACTCTATAAATAAATTAATTACCTAAATTAAATTAAACTAATTACAATTAAATAAAATAAACTAAATTACGAAAAAAACAAACACTAAATTACAGAAAATAAAAAAGAAATTACAATTTATTTAAACTAATTACACCTAATCGAATCCCCCTAATAAAATAAAAAAGCCCCCCAAAATAATAAAATGCCCTACCCTATACTAAATTACAAATAGCCCTTAAAAGGGCCTTTTGCGGGGCATTGCCCCAAAGTAATCAGCTCTTTTACCAGCCCTTAAAAGGACTTTTTGCGGGGCATTGCCCCAAAGTAATCAGCTCTTTTACCTGTAAAAGAAAATACAATACCCCCACAACATTAAAACCCACCACCCACATACCCCTACTCTAAAACCCACCCAATCCCCCCTTAAAAAATCCTAACACTAACCCCCTGAAGATCACCCTACCTTGAGCCGTCTTCACCCAGCCGGGCCGAACTCTTCATCAAATCCGGCAAGAAGAGGACCTCCAGAGGGTCTGAAGTCTTCATCCTATCCAGGCAGAAGAGAACATCCAGACCGGAAGAAGTCTTCATCCAAGCGGCATCTTCTTTCTTCATCCTTGCGGAGCGACACCATCTTGGATCAGCCAATCGGAATGAACTTCAATCCGATTGGCTGATTGTATCAGCCAATCGATTTTTTCCTACCTTAATTTCGATTGGCTGATAGAATCCTATCAGCCAATCGGAATTCGAGGGACGCCATCTTGGATGACGTCATTTACAGGAACCGTCATTCGTCGGTCGAGGAGGATGTTCTGCATCGGAGGTCTTCAAGATGGTGCCGCTCCGCTCCGGGAGGATGAAGAAAGAAGATGCCGCTTGGATGAAGACTTCTTCCGGTCTGGATGTCCTCTTCTGCCCGGATAGGATGAAGACTTCGGACCCTCTGGAGGACCTCTTCTTTCCAGATTGGATGAAGAGTTCGGCCCGGCTGAGTGAAGATGGCTCAAGGTAGGGTGATCTTCAGGGGGTTAGTGTTAGGATTTTTTAAGGGGGGATTGGGTGGGTTTTAGAGTAGGGGTATGTGGGTGGTGGGTTTTAATGTTGGGGGGGGGTATTGTATTTTCTTTTACAGGTAAAAGAGCTGATTACTTTGGGGCAATGCCCCGCAAAAAGTCCTTTTAAGGGCTGGTAAAAGAGCTGATTACTTTGGGACAATGCCCCGCAAAAGGCCCTTTTAAGGGCTATTTGTAATTTAGTATAGGGTAGGGCATTTTATTATTTTGGGGTCTTTTTTATTTTATTAGGGGGATTAGATTAGGTGTAATTAGTTTAAATAAATTGTAATTTCTTTTTTATTTTCTGTAATTTAGTGTTTTTTTTTCCTGTAATTTAGTTTATTTAATTTAATTGTAATTAGTTTTATTTAATTTAATTGTAATTAGTTTTATTTAATTTAGTTAATTAATTTATTTATAGAGTAGTGTTAGGTGTAATTGTAACTTAGGTTAGGGTTTATTTTACAGGTATATTTGTATTTATTTTAGCTAGGTAGTTATTAAATAGTTAATAACTATTTAATAACTATTGTACCTAGTTAAAATAAATACAAAGTTGCCTGTAAAATAAAAATAAATCCTAAAATAGCTATAATGTAATTATTAGTTATATTGTAGCTATATTAGGGTTTATTTTATAGGTAAGTATTTAGTTTTAAATAGGATTAATTTATTTAAGTATAGTAATTTTATTTAAATTTATTTAAATTATATTTAACTTAGGGGGGTGTTAGGGTTAGACTTAGGTTTAGGGGTTAATAACGTTATTATAGTAGCGGCGACGTTGGGGGCGGCATATTAGGGGTTAATAATTGTAGGTAGGTGGCGGCGATGTTAGGGACGGCAGATTAGGGGTTATTAAAATTTATTATAGTGTTTGCGAGGTGGGAGTGCAGCGGTTTAGGGGTTAATACATTTATTATAGTGGCGGCGATGTCCGGTCGGCAGATTAGGGGTTACTAAATGTAGGTAGGTTGCAGCGACATTGGGGGCGACAGATTAGGGGTTAATAAATATAATATAGGTGTCGGCGATGTTAGGGTCAGAAGATTAGGGGTTCATAGGGATAATGTAAGTGGCGGCGGTGTCTGGAGCGGCAGATTAGGGGTTAATAGTAAAATACAGGTGGCGACGATGTTGGGGGCGGCAGATTAGAGATTAATAAGTGTAAGATTAGGGGTGTTTAGACTCAGGGTTCATGTTAGGGTGTTAGATGTAGACATTAAAAGTATTTCCCCATAGGAAACAATGGGGCTGCGTTAAGAGCTGTATGCTGCTTTTTTGCAGGTGTTAGGTTTTTTTTCAGCCATCTCAGCCCCATTGTTTCCTATGGGGAAATTGTGCACAAGCATGTTTTGCCATCTTACCGCTGACTTAAGCAACGCTGGTATTACAGCGAGAAGTGGCGCTAAATTTTCTCAACGCTCACTTTTCTGAGGCTAACGCAGCCATTCAGAAAACTTGTAATACCAGCGTTGTTTAAAGTGAGCACTGGAAAAAAAGGAGCGTTAGCAACGCTAGTCTTTACCGACAAAACTTGTAATCTAGCCGATAGATTTTGAGATGATTGGAAATCAATTATTTCTAACACAAGTAGACAGTAAGGCACAGAGATGGGGCACAATTATGTGCAAACATGTTAACGAAAAATATAAAATAATATTAAAAAAAACATTGCAGAATAAAGAAATATTAAACCTCTGACATATTATACATGAACATAGACTTATTTTAAAATATATATTTACACTGCCTTAAAGTATAATATGTAAGAAAACATGGACCACAAAGATGAGAGCAATTGGCATTTTGATTGATATTTACAAAAATAAATATATACATTATTAACCTTTTAGCATCGTTATGACGTTCTATTTCATCTTTACCGCGCTGGGCGTTAGCACCGTTAGGACGAAATAGAACATTCTTACCATTTGGCTGTTCTGAAGCTGCTTCCAGGATGCGATTGCGGTCTGGAGGGCAGGCCTAGCATCATAGGGACGCACCCCTGACCTGAACCCATCAATGAAGTCTTGCGATCGCATGCCTGATCGCAGGATTTCAATTTGTCTAGACATCTTATCCCTGTCATCAAAGGATTAATATATACATATCAGGCTAGTGCTTACATAGCTACCACAATTCAGCAAAGATCTCAAATCCATGCTCTTAAAGGGACAGACTAGTCAAAATTAAACTTTCATGATTCAGATAGGGCATGACATTTCAAACAACTTTGCAATTTACTTTTCTTTCATGTAATTGGCAAGAGTCCATGAGCTAGTGACGTATGGGATATACAATCCTACCAGGAGGGGCAAAGTTTCCCAAACCTCAAAATGCCTACAAATACACCCCTCACCACACCCACAATTCAGTTTTACAAAGTTTGCCTCCTATGGAGGGGGTGAAGTAAGTTTGTGCTAAGATTTCTACGTTGATATGCGCTTCTCAGCATTGATGAAGCCCGATTCCTCTCAGACTACAGCGAATGTCAGAGGGAGGTGAAGGGAGTATCACTTATTGAATGTGATGATTTCCGTAATCGGGGTCTATTTCATAGGTTCTCTGTTATCGGTCGTAGAGATTCATCTCCTACCTCCCTTTTCAGATCGACGATATACTCTCAATTTACCATTACCTCTACTGATAACTATTTCAGTACTGGTTTGGCTATCTGCTATATGTGGATGGGTGTCTTTTGGTAAGTATGTTTTTTATTACTTAAGACACCTCAGCTATGGTTTGGCACTTTATGCATTTATATAAAGTTCTAAATATATATATTGTACTTATATTTGCCATGAGTCAGGTTCATGTATTTCCTTCTGCAGACTGTCAGTTTCATATTTGGGGAATATAAACATTTTTTAAGAAATTTCTTTCTTACCTGGGGTTTAGTCTTTTTTTCAATTGACTACTTCTTGCAAATTGCGGGCGGTATTAGGCCCGCGGGTGTGCCAAATGCTAAACTTTATTGCGTCATTCTTGGCTCGAGAATTTTTTTGGCGTGAAAAATACGTCTATGACGCAACTTCGTCATTTCAGCCTTACACACGGTTGCATCATTAGTGACACGAGTGTGTCATTTCAGGTTATTATTGGCGCCAAAAAAGTTTTCAGTTACGTTGTGCGTCATACTTGGCGCCAAACTTTTTCATTATTTTAATACCCCATTGATGTTTGCCTCTTACCTTTTTCTCTATCAGAGGGCTATGCTATTTGCATTTTTTCCCATTCCTGAAACTGTCATATAAGGAAATTGATAATTTTGCTTTATATTTTGTTTTTTCTTTTACATTTTGCAAGATGTCTCAATCTGATCCTTCCTCTGAAGTTTCTGCTGGAACATTGCTGCCTGACATCGGTTCTACCAAAGCTAAGTGCATTTGTTGTAAGATTGTGGAAATTATTTCGCTGAATGCCATTTGTAATGGTTGTCATGATAAACTTTTACATGCAGATAGTGTGTCCATCAGTAATAGTACATTGCCAGTTGCAGTTCCTTCAACTTCTAATGTACATGATATACCTATGAATTTTAAAGAATTTGTTTCTGATTCTATCCAGAAGGCTTTGTCTGCATTTCCACCTTCTAATAAACGTAAAAGCTCTTTTAAAACTTCTCATTCAGTTGATGAAATTTCAAATGACCAACAACATAATAATTTATCCTCTTCTGATGAGGATCTATCTGATACAGAAGATCCTTCCTCAGACATTGACACTGATAAATCTACTTATTTATTTAAAATAGAGTATATGCGTTCTTTATTAAAAGAAGTGTTAATTACTTTGGATATTGAGGTAACCAGTCCTCTTGACGTTCAGTCTAATAAACATTTAAATGCTGTTTTTAAACCTCTTGTGGTTTCCCCAGGGTTTTTTCCTATTCCTGAGGCTATTTCTGATATGATTTCTAAGGAATGGAATAAGCCAGGTACTTCTTTTATTCCTTCTTCAAGGTTTAAAAAATTGTATCCTTTACCAGCAAATTCTATAGAGTTTTGGGAAAAAATCCCCAAAGTTGATGGGGCTAATTCTACTCTTGCTAACGTACCACTGTTCCTATGGAAGATATTACTTCCTTTAAGGATCCTTTAGATAGGAAGCTTGAATCTTATCTAAGGAAGGCCTATTTATATTCAGGTCATCTTCTCAGACCTGCAATTTCTTTGGCTGATGTTGCGGCTCCATCAACTTTCTGGTTGGAGAATTTAGCGCAACAATAATTGGATTCTGACATATTTAGCATTATTTGCTTACTGCAATATACTAATCATTTTATTTGTGATGCCATTTTTGATATTATCAAAATTGATGTTAGATCCATGTCTTTAGCTATATTAGCTAGAAGAGCTTTGTGGCTTAAATCTTGGAATGCTGATATGACATCTAAATCTAGATTACTATCTCTTTCTTTCCAAGGTAATAATTTATTTGGTTCTCAGTTGGATTCTATTATTTCAACTGTCACTGGGGGGAAAGGGAGTTTTTCTGCCTCAGGATAAAAAACCTAAGGGTAAATCTAAGGCTTCTAACCGTTTTCATTCCTTTCGTCAAAACAAGGAACAAAAACTCAATCCTTCCCCCAAGGAATCTGTTTCCAATTGGAAGCCTTCCTCAAATTGGAATAAATCCAAGCGATTTAAGAAACCAAAGTCAGCCCCTAAGTCCCAGCAAATCTAGTAAAAGCTCAGGCTTTCCTGAAGTGTGTTTCAGACCTGGAGTCTTCAAGGGTAATTATGCCAGTTCCTTTTCAGGAACAAGGTTTGGGGTTTTATTCAAATCTATTCATTGTCCCAAAGAAGGAAAATTTATTCAGACCAGTTCTGGATTTGAATCGTTATGTAAGAGTACCAACTTTCAAGATGGTGACTATAAGGACTATTCTGCCTTTTGTTCAGTGAGGACATTATATGTCCACAATAGACTTGCAGGATGCATACCTTCATATTCCGATTCATCCAGAACATTATCAGTTTCTGAGATTCTCTTTTCTAGACAAGCATTACCAATTTGTTGCTCTTTCATTTGGCCTAGCAACAGCTCCAAGAAGCTTTTCAAAGGTTCTAGATGCCCTACTCTCTGTAATCAGAGAACAGGGTATTGCAGTGTTTCCTTATTTGGACGATATCTTGGTACTAGCTCAGTCTTTACGTTCTGCAGAATCTCACACAAATCAACTAGTGTTGTTTCTTCGGAAACATGGTTGGAGGATCAATTTACCAAAAAGTTTCTTGATTCCTCAGACAAGGGTCACCTTTTTAGGCTTCCAGATAGATTCAGTGTCCATGACTCTGTCTCTAACAGACAAGAGACGTTTAAAATTGGTTGCAGCCTGCCGGCACCTTCAGTCTCAATCATTCCCTTCAGTGGCTATGTGCATGGAAGTTTTAGGTCTCATGACTGCAGCATCGGACGCGATCCCCTTTGCTCGTTTTCACATGAGACCTCTAAAGCTTTGCATGCTGAACCAATGGTGCAGGGATTATACAAAGATATCACAATATCCTTAAATCCCAATGTACAACACTCTCTGACGTGGTGGATAGATCATCATCATTTAGTTCAAGGGGCTTCTTTTGTTTGGCCAACCTGGACTGTGATCACAACAGATGCGAGTCTTTCAGGTTGGGGAGCTCTTTGGGAATCTCTGACAGCACAAGGGGTTTGGAAATCTCAAGAGGCGAGATTACCAATAAATATTTTAGAACTCCGTGCAATTCTCAGAGCTCTTCAGTTTTGGCCTCTGTTAAAGAGAGAACCATTCATTTGTTTTCAAACAGACAATATCACAACAGTGGCATATGTCAATCATCAGGGTGGGACTCACAGTCCCCAAGCTATGAAAGAAGTATCTCGGATACTTGCTTGGGCGGAATCCAGCTCCTGTCTAATTTCTGCGGTGCATATCCCAGGTGTAGACAATTGGGAGGCGGATTATCTCAGCCGTCAGACTTTACATCCAGGGGAGTGGTCTCTCCATCCAGATGTGTTTTCTCAGATTGTTCAGATGTGGGGTCTTCCAGAGATAGATCTCATGGCCTCTCATCTAAACAAGAAACTTCCCAGATACCTGTCCAGGTCCAGGGATGTTCAGGCGGAAGCAGTGGATGCGCTGACACATCCTTGGTGTTATCATCCTGCTTACATTTTCCCACCTCTAGTTCTCCTTCCAAGAGTGATCTCCAAAATCATCATGGAACAATCGTTTGTGTTGCTGGTGGCTCCAGCATGGCCACACAGGTTTTGGTATGCGGATCTGGTTCGGATGTCCAGTTGCCAGCCTTGGCCACTTCCGTTAAGGCCAGACCTACTGTCTCAAGGTCCGTTTTTCCATCAGGATCTCAAATCATTAAATTTGAAGGTATGGAAATTGAACGCTTAGTACTAAGTCATACAAATTTCTCTGACTCAGTGATTAATACTATGTTACATGCTCGTAAATCTGTCTCTAGAAAGATTTATTATAGAGTTTGGAAGACTTACATTTCATGGTGTTCTTCTCATAACTTCTCTTGGCATTCTTTTAGAATTCCTAGAATTTTATAGTTTCTTCAGGATGGTTTGGATAAGGGTTTGTCTGCAAGTTCCTTGAAGGGACAAATCTCTGCTTTTTCTGTTTTATTTCACAGAAAGATTGCTATACTTCCTGATATTCACTGTTTTGTACAGGCTTTAGTTTGTATTAAGCCTGTCATTAAATCAATTTCTCCTCCTTGGAGTCTTAATTTGGTTCTGAAGGCTTTACAGGCTCCTCCATTTGAGCCTATGCATTCTTTGGACATTAAACTACTTTCTTGGAAAGTGTTATTCCTTTTGGCTATCTCTTCTGCTAGAAGAGTTTCTGAGCTATCTGCTCTTTCTTGTGAGTCTCCTTTTCTGATTTTTTCATCAGGATAAGGCAGTTTTGTAGACTTCTTTTCAATTTTTACCTAAGGTTGTGAATGCTAACAACATTAATAGAGAAATTGTTGTCCCTTCCTTGTGTCCTAATCCTAAGAATTCTTTGGAAAGATCCTTACATTCTTTGGATGTGGTAAGAGCTTTGAAATATTATGTGGAAGCTACTAAAGATTTCAGGAAGACTTCCAGTCTATTTGTTTTATTTTCTGGTCCTAGGAAAGGTCAGGATGCTTCTGCTATTTCCTTGGCTTCTTGGTTGAAACTTTTGATTCATCACATCAAGCTTATTTGGAGTCGGGTCAGGACCCGCCTCAGAGAATTACAGCTCATTCTACTAGATCAGTCTCCACTTCATGGGCTTTTAAGAATGAAGCTTCAGTTGATCAGATTTGTAAAGCGGCAACTTGGTCCTCTTTGCATACATTTACTAAATTCTACCGTTTTGATGTATTCGCTTCTTCAGAAGTAGTTTTTGGTAGAAAAGTTCTTCAGGCAGCTGTTTCAGTTTGATTCTTCTGCTTTTGATTTTAGTTTTTTTCTTTCATTTATGAGAATAAACTTATTTTTTTGGGTTGTGGATTAATTTTTTCAGAGGAAAATGGCTGTTTTTATTTTTATTCCTCCCTCTCTAGTGACTCTTGCGTGGAGTTCCACATCTTGGGTATTGCTATCCCATACGTCACTAGCTCATGGACTCTTGCCAATTACATGAAAGAAAACATAATTTATGTAAGAACTTACCTGATAAATTAATTTCTTTCATATTGGCAAGAGTCCATGAGGCCCACCCTTTTTATTGTGGTTATGATTTTTTGTATAAAGCACAATTATTTCCAAATTTCTTTTGTTGATGCTTTCTACTCCTTTCTTTATCACCCCACTGCTTGGCTATTCGTTAAACGGAATTGTGGGTTTGGTGAGGGGTGTATTTGTAGACATTTTGAGGTTTGGGAAACTTTGCCCCTCCTGGTAGGATTGTATATCCCATACGTCACTAGCTCATGGACTCTTGCCAGCATGAAAGAAATGAATTTATCAGGTAAGTTCTTACATAAATTATGTTTTATCATTCAATTTTACCTAGCTAAACCTAGGTAGGCTCAAACTGATTTCTAAACCGATAAAAACCGCCTCTTAACTCAGAGCATTTTGAAAGTTTTTCACAGTTAGACAGTACTAGTTCATGTGTGTCATATAGATAACATTGTGCTCACTCCCATGGAGTTATTTAGGAGTATACACTGATTGGCTTAACTGCATGTCTGTCAAAAGCACTGAGATAAGGGGGCATTCTGCAGAGGCTTAGATACAAGGTAATCACAGAGGTAAAACATATATTAATATACAGTAACTGTGTTGGTTATGCTAAACTGGGGAATGGGTGATAAAGGGATTATCTATCTTTTTAAACAATTAAAATTTTGGTGTAGACTGTCCCTTTAACCTCATTCTTTGTCAAAGATTCAGCCACAGACAGCTTGTGAAAAATGTTTATATATGGTTTCCACTTGGTGATAACCAAAGTGGCCTTTTTCCTTCAAAAATCTGATTAGGGTTACATTGTAAAGGATTATGTTTCCTACCTGGTGAATTTTTTGCTCATTGGTAAAATGGAATGCTAAACCATATGAACTGTGCATTAAACAGAAGGCAATACAGAGGCCCAGTAAGGGGGGTAACCTAGGTGCTGCACCGAACATTCATTACAGACTTTTTTGAATAACCTTGTTGTGCTTTTGCTGATCTCTGTGTACATATACGTTAAACAGAAGTTAACAGTGGCGTAAATGCTGGCCCTGCAATTCTGGGAGGCCCACAGGTAAGAGGGGCCAGTGGGCCGCTTTTTTTTTAGGGCCAGAGGGCTGCTGCAGGGCCCCATCACCTGCTGGGGACCAGTGGCAGGGAATTGAGTGAGGCCAGGTAGCAACATGTGCACACAGAACATATTGCAAGGTCACTCTGCTGCAGACCAGGCAGCAGGGATGGGGGGGGGGGGGTATTTAGGGAGAAGGTTAGGGGCAGGGGGCCTAGAAAAAAAGTTTTGTCCCTGGAAGACAACAAGGGATTATGTCAAGATCTAATTTTTATACAACTGTTGATTATCAGCAATTTAAGATAGTAATATCTTATTAATCCTCCCCAGCAATCAGAAGCTTAGTTTAATATGTTAGTTTGTTGTTATCCATTCTCTGAAATTAACTTGTTAAACAATGGCCTAGATACAATAACATTTGTAAAACTAAAATCTCACTGTAAATATCTCAACTCGAAAATTGCAGAATTCAAATGAATTTGTAACCCCTCATTACAGCTGCAAGTTGTGAAATCCGCTCCATTATGATCAAAGAAGCTACATCTATCTCATAGCCATTAAAGGGACAGTTCACTGTATATAGGTTTTCCCTGAATGTGCTCCCCATGACTTGATATACCAGCTATATAAAAAATGTATGAGAAATTGTTCATTTATGCTTCTTTTTGCAAAATAAATTGCTGGATTTGCTCTTTGAAACTACAGCCCATCAAAATAGGTTTGGCTTGCTGACAGATCAGATCTTGTTATCTTATCACTCAAATGCTTCTTTTTCTTATCTCTGTCAATTGAAAATGAACATTTTAGAGCTTTTTCTTCTGCTGTCTGTGTTTACATAGTTTGTCAATAGCCAATACCTAAGTATAGAAACTTTCAGTATAGGTAGGGATACTGCATGATATATCAGCTATTTCAAATGCCAATATAAAGACTAAAGAGCTATTTGCAAACAATTTATTTCACTCCAGCATGTAAAATGGATTATTGGGAACAAATTAAAGGTAAGTTTTTGGGTAAACTGTCCCTTTAACTTCTCACTGGGTAGAAGGAGTTCCACTGTCAAGAATTACAAAAATGCCTTCAAAACCCTACTTAACAAATAAATAAAAACAATAAAAATACACCCTCTATAAATCAGTCCATGCTCAGAAGAATACTAAAAATGTTCAAGAGAAATAAAATAAAAATGAGACAACCCTGTGAGCTTTGAAATAGCGAGACTCATGCACGATACAAGGTACTTCATAGGATCAAAACAGTCTTTATGAATTCCCCATGCTTGAATAAGGCGATATTGCGGATCATGCCTGTTGCACATCAATAAATGCAGACAGCATACGCTCTCGGCATTTATCATTGCTCCAGCAGTTCTTGTGAACTGCTGGTGCAATGCCGCCCCCTGCAGATTCGTTGCCAATCGGCCGCCAGCAGGGGTGTCAATCAACTCGATCGTATTGGATTGGGTTGACTTTAGGCAATGTCTGTCTGCCATCTCAGAGCAGGCTGACAGGTTATGGAGCAGCGGCCTTTAGACCGCTGCTTCATAACTTGTGTTTCTGGCGAGCCTGAAGGATCTCCAGAAAAACGGGGCATCAAGCTCCATACGGAGCTTTATAAATAGACCCCCATGAGTATAGAATGTACCAGCCCCCTTGTTTGCTTCTGCAAGACTTCTGAGATAGTTCTCATTTTATCCAGCGAGGCTATTTTACCCTAATAAAATAGATGTGATTTTACAATTACCTACATTTACAAACCTCTTTTGTATTTGTAGTGTTGCAGGTGTAATTGTTGCTTCTCTGTGGTGTTGTTGGTTCTCTTTTGCTGTGTGAGATATCATATATTGAAGTGCTTAACATAATTATATGAAATAATGGAAGGAGCACCCACTAGCGTACACCAGAAAAGATAGGTGTAACGAGCCTCTGAATTTGTATCTTAATGGGCATCCATTAATCTAGCTCTATACTATAAAATTGGAGTATGCATGTTACTTACAAAAAAAATAACTACTATATTCTTAGTCTGTTTAACGGTAATAAACTAGAAATGAAGGAACTAATTAAATTATTTTGTTACCTGAAGTTAGGGTAATCCTATTACTGCACATAACGATATAAATAATAGTACATTTAAGATTTCCTGAAGAAATAGTTCTTAAATCTGCTCTGTTATTTATTGTAATGTAATTATAGATGGTTTTTGCACCTCTGGCATCCTAACCACACTTGTTACAGTATAATTACAAGTTACTGATCAATCTTTGGCATTAAATTTTGTTGTAAAATGAACCTACACCAGTTCAAAGAGGCAAACTCTGGAAATGGATCTAAATCTAATTGTATGAAGTCATCTGACCAACTGACCTCTGATACACATTTACCCCATTACACTTTAAGCTGCAGGTTCCATGACACATTATTCCTGCTTTGGTTTCCAACTTCTGACTAGTAGAACCATCTTCATAAATTGGTAAACGAAACAGCTCAAACATCAGTTCTATATTGTGATTTTTTTTTTCCTATTGCCACTCCACATCAACACCTGTGCAATATCTTTGCCTGAAGCCAACAAGTGTTCCTTGTTTTCTGTTTTTTGTAATCTAACTTCCAAGAGCATACAGTATGTGTGTGAATGCCGGAATCTTTCTTGTTTTTGTAGGGACTCTGGTTTGTGCTTTACTTCATGCTGTTGAGGTTTGGCATGTTCTGGATAAAAAAAAAAAACCTTCCCAGCCTGTTTTCTGTTGACTGTGTAGTGTCTGAGTCTCGTTTCCTCCAATATTTTCTGGCACACATTACTTTTTCTTATTAAAGGCTTTGCTAAACCCTACTTTAAAAGTAGCATAGAAAATAAATTCCTGTTGACCAAGGTCTGAAAGCAAGAAGTGTTCCTGTTAGGAGCGGGACCTGGGTGTGTGCTATATACTGCACAGCATGTTCTAATAACACCAAATCATCACCCTGCTGTGCTTACTAACCTCAGATCCTGGGGACCGTATCCCGCTACCTCAGACAGATGTGAGCAGTCAAGAAAAACTTATGAGTATTAGTTGAAAATGTTCCATCCTGCCTATCAATTAAACATCTCACAGCAATGCTCATTGCAGGTTTGTCTGTGAGTCCTGCTTACTTCAAAGTTAGAGGAAGAGAGTAAAACTGGTTGCTTCATTTGCGGTTAGTATGAGGTACTGGAGGTTACCTCTTCCTAGCCTAATTAAGGAATGCTTTTAAATAAATGTGCCTGTGAGTGTTTATTGGATGTGTATACATATGATGCGAGTGTCAGCTCTTCAGAGAAGAATGTTCCACTACAGCTTTTAAGGGATAAAAGCACAAAATATAAATATTTAAGATGATGTATAAAAGTATTAAACTTGTCATCCTGGAGGTGTAGGTCTGCCATATATGAGCCTTCATTTACAGGTTCACATCACAAAAAGTGAAGAAATCAACTAAAATAAACAAATTGGTTCCTCCCACTTTTCATTAATATTTGAGTATTAGTAAAATATTACTTTTAATTAACTTTTTTTAAGCCTCAGTTTTTTTAAAAGCTGTACTAAATATTTTACTAATAAATACATTATCTTTGTACTAACAATTTAAAAAAACAAAACAAATAAAAAGCAAACTATTCATTCTTACTCTAAAAACTATGTCTTATTATGCTTTTTAAAAATATTTAAAGATACCTCAATTACATTAAAATAATTGAGAGATCCTTGGGTATTTAAAAACGTATACTGATTTAAATATTATCTGTAAAAGTTTAAATTATCTGATTTTTTAGAAAGTATTTTAATTTGGTATAAACTGAAAACAGATTATAAACAATATTGTTTTTTTAGTTTTTTTCTTACTATTTCAGTAGCATTTTAGTGATCTTATTCTGACAGAACTACATTAAGTAATATTTCAGGAAGAGAGTTACACAATTTGATTTTCTTTCATGTAATTGGCAAGAGTCCATGAGCTAGTGACGTATGGGATATACAATCCTACCAGGAGGGGCAAAGTTTCCCAAACCTCAAAATGCCTATAAATACACCCCTCACCACACCCACAATTCAGTTTTACAAACTTTGCCTCCTATGGAGGTGGTGAAGTAAGTTTGTTCTTGATTTTTTTGTTTTCTTCTGTGATAAGCGCTTCTAAGCATTCTGAAGCCCAATTCCTCTCAGAGTACAGTGTTTGTCAGAGGGATGTGAAGAGAGTATTGCCTGTTTGATTTTATGGTTTTGCTTGTGGGGAATCTTTTCAAGGGTTCTCTGTTATCGGTCGTAGAGATTCATCTCCTACCTCCCTTTTCAGATCGACGATATACTCTTATATAACATTACCTCTGCTAATAGCTTTCAGTACTGGTTTGGCTATCTGCTATATGTGGATGGGTGTCTTTCGGTAAGTATGTATCATTATTTTAAGACACTCTCAGCTATGGTTTGGCGCTTTATGTATAATTATAAAGTTTTAAATATATATATATTTTACTTATATTTGCCATTAATCAGATCTGTGTATCTCCCTTTGCAGTCCAGCAGTTTTGTTATGGGAATCATGTTTAGGAAGTTTGTCTTACCTGGGGTATAGTCTTCTTTTCAATTTGACTTGTTTTTTCTTGGAAAACATGCGGGCAAATTAGGCTTGCAAGGGCGCAAAATGCTGCTATTTATTGCGTAATTCTTGGCGCGAGAATTTTTTTGGGCGTGAATGTGCATCTGTCATGACACAAGTTTGTTATTTCCTGTGTCTTAGTTGACGCTAGGTTGTTTGGCGCGAAATTGTGTTATGACGTGAGTTGCGTCATTTCCGGATGTTTGTTAGCGCCCAAAAATTTCTCAACTTTTGCGTTGTGCGTCATAATTTTTAGTTTTATTTTACCTCACTTGCTATATGCTCCTTGCCTTCTTTATGCTCAGAGGGCTATGCTATTTGCTTTTTTTTGCCAATTTTAGCATTTGCATTTTTCTCATTCCTGAAACTGCTATATGTGGAAATAAGATATTTTTGTTTAATGTTATTTTTCTTTTTCTACATTTTACAAGATGTCTCAATCTGATCCTGTCTCAGAAGCTGCTGTAGGAATCAGGAAGTTTATGATATCCCTGTTGATATGAAAAATTATATTGCTGATGCGATACAGAAGGCTATGACTGCTATACCGCCTTCAAATAAATGTTAAAGGTCTTTTAAAACTTCTCATTAGTGATGTTGCGAACATAAAATTTTCCATTCGCGAACGGCGAACGCGAATTTCCGCAAATGTTCGACTTCAATAGGCAGGCGAATTTTAAAACCCACAGGGACTCTTTCTGGCCACAATAGTGATGGAAAAGTTGTTTCAAGGGGACTAACACCTGGACTGTGGCATGCCGGAGGGGGATCCATGGCAAAATTCCCATGGAAAATTACATAGTTGATGCAGAGTCTGGTTTTAATCCATAAAGGGCATAAATCACCTAACATTCCTAAATTGTTTAGAATAACGTGCTTTAAAACATCAGGTATGATGTTGTATCGATCAGGTAGTGTAAGGGTTACGCTCGCTTCACAGTGACAGACCAAACTCTCTGTTTAACGCACCGCAAACAACCGCAAACAGTCCATTTGCACAACCGCAAACTCCCTATTTGCACAAGGTTGGATACCAAGCTAGCCATGTCCCGTTCCTTGTCTTTACTGATGTCATTGAAGGTCTCTTCCTCCACCCAGCCACGTACAACACCAAGGCCCCCCGAAAGGTGACAACAAGCCCCCTGAGACGCCTGCTGTGTTTGGTCTTCCACCTCCTCAAAGCCACCTTCCTCCTCTGACTCCTCTTCTTCAGACTCCTCTCTCTGCATTGCCTCTCTCTGCGTTATTATAAGGTGTGTTAAGTAGTACTATTCCTATCAGTTTAATCCCTGTTACATCCCCTATCAGGAGACGTGTATATGGCATTGATTTTTGGAACCGGGAGATGGAAAAAGATGCTTGGTTGGACCTCCTACTTCAAATTTGGGGCACTGCGCATGCAATGTGCCACCAGATAGGAGTGGTGTGTTAAGTAGTACTATTCCTATCAGTTTAATCCCTGTTATGTGCCTTTTTTTGGTTTGGTTTTTGAAGCCACAGTGCAGCACCAGAGGCCAGAATAATTAAGCATGAACACATGCCTGAAAAATTAGGTATTGTTGCAGCCGCTGCTGTAGCAGCGGCCAGAAAAATTGATGTTTGTTTCCCAGGCAGAAAGTGCCCTAAAACATTGCGGCTTGAACCCTAGTTGGTGGCGGATAAGTCACGCAAGTCATCCGGCATTCAGAGATAAAATACAGCAGCATGTGGACCATTTTTAACCCAAGGCAGCTCATCTCATCAGGCCTTTTTTAGTCGAATGTATCGCCCACTGTCAGTCCCTTCGGGATCCATCCCTCATTCATCTTAATAAAGGTGAGGTAATCTAGACTTTTTTGACCTAGGCGACTTCTCTTCTCAGTGACAATACCTCCTGCTGCATTGAAGGTCTTTTCTGACGGGAAACTTGAAGCGGGGCAGGCCAGAAGTTCTATTGCAAATTGGGCTAGCTGAGGCCACAGGTCAAGCCTGCACACCCAGTAGTCAAGGGGTTCATCACTCCTCAGAGTGTCGATATCTGCAGTTAAGGTGAGGTAGTCTGCTACCTGTCGGTCGAGTCGTTCTCTGAGGGTGGACCCCGAAGGGCTAAGGCGATGCGTAGGACTTAAAAAGCTCTGCATGTCCTCCATCAACAACACGTCTGTAAAGCGACCTGTCATTGCCGGCGTGGTTGTGGGAGGAGGATTACTTTCACCTCTTCCCCTGTTAGATTCCCGTTGTGCTGTGACATCACCCTTATACGCTGTGTAAAGCATACTTTTTAATTTATTTTGGAACTGCTGCATCCTTTCCGATTTGCGGTAATTCGGTAACATTTCAGGCACTTTCTGCTTATACCGGGGGTCTAGTAGCATGGACACCCAGTACAGGTTGTTCTCCTTCAGCCTTTTTATACGAGGGTCCCTCAACAGGCACGACAGCATGAAAGACCCCATTTGCACAAGGTTGGATGCCGAGCTATTCATGTCCCGTTCCTCGTCCTCAGTGATCTCACTGAAGGTATGTTCTTCCCCCCAGCCACGTACAACACCACGGGTACCAGATAGGTGACAACGAGCACCCTGGGATGCCTGTTGTGGTTGGTCTTCCTCCTCCTCCTCAAAGCCATATTCCTCCTCTAACTCCTCTTCCTCACAATCCTCTTCCAGCGTTGCCGCAGGTCCAGCAAGCGATGCTGATAAGGCTGTTTCTGGTGGTGATGGTGACCACAACTCTTCCTCTTCACGCTCATCTACAGCCTGATCCATCACTCTTCGCAGGGCACGCTCCAGGAAGAAAACAAATGCTATGATGTCGCTGATGGTGCCTTCGGTGTGACTGACTAGGTTTGTCACCTCCTTAAAAGGACGCATGAGCCTACAGGCATTGAGCATGAGCATCCAGTAACGTGGCAAAAAAAAATCCCAGCTCCGCAGAGGCTCTCCTAGCACCCCGGTCATACAAATACTCGTTAACAGCTTTTTCTTGTTGGAGCAGGCGGTCAAACATTAGGAGTGTTGAATTCCAACTTGTCAGGCTGTCGCAAATCAAGCGCCTCACTGGCATGTTGTTTCGCCACTGGATATCTGAAAAGTGTGCCATGGCCATGTAGGAATGCCTGAAATGGCCAAACACCTTCCTGGCCTGCTTCAGGATGTCCTGTAAGCCTGGGTACTTATGCACAAAGCATTGTACGATCAGATTACACACATGTGCCATGGACGGCACATGTGTCAACTTGCCCAAATTCAATGCCACCAACAAATTTCTTCTGTTGTCAAAAATCCCTTTGCCAATCTCCAGTTGGTGCGGAGTCAGCCTCTGATCGACCTGTGCGTTCAGGGCGGACAGGAGTGCTGGTCCGGTGTGACTCTCGGCTTTCAGGCAAGTTAACCACAAGATGGTGTGACACTGCTGTATCCGGGATGTGGAATAGTACCTGGGGAGCTGGGGGGGTGCCGTTGATGTGGAGCAAGACACAGCAGCAGAAGAGGACTCAACCGAGGAGGTTATGGAAGAGGATGGAGTAGGAGGAGTAGAGGAAGTGGCAGCAGGCCTGCCTGCAAGTCGTGGCTGTGTCACCAACTCTTCTGCAGAGCCACGCATTCCATGCTTGGCAGCCATCAGCAGGTTTACCTAATGCACAGTGTAGGTGATATACCTGCCCTGACCATGCTTTGCAGACCAGGTATCAGTGGTCAGATGGACCCTTGCCCCAACAATGTGTGCCAGATATGCCATTACTTCCTTTTGCACAATTGAGTACAGGTTGGGGATTGCCTTATGTGCAAAGAAATTTCGGCCGGGTACCTTCCACTGCGGTGTCCCAATAGCTACAAATTTTTGGAACGCCTCAGACTCCACCAGCTTGTATTATAAAAGCTGGCGGGCTAAGAGTTCAGACAAGCCAGCTGTCAGATGCCGGGCAAGGGGGTGACTTTGTGACATTGGCTTCTTACGCTCAAACATGTCCTTGACAGACACCTGACTGTGGGCAGATAAGCAGGAACTGCTCAAGGCGAGAGATGGAGTGGCGGATGGTTGAGAGGGGGCAAGGAGGACAGCAGTGGTTGACGTGGCCGAAGATGCTGGACCAGGAGGAGGATGGCGGCTTTGAGTTTGTGTGCTGCTTGTACTCATGTGTTGATCCCATAGGCGTTTGTGATGTGCGATCATATGCCTTCACAAAGCGGTTGTACCTAGGTGGGTGTTGGACTTCCCACGACTCAGTTTCTTTTGGCACAGGTTGCAAATGGCATCGCTGTTGTCAGAGGCAGACACACAAAAAAAATGCCACACTGCTGAGCTCTGCAATGATGGCATTCTGGTGGTGGCAACAGCATGCGTTGATTGACGTGCTGTCTGGCTGACCCGGTTGCCGATGCATGCTGTCTGACTGTGCCACTAGCTCCTTGCGACGACCTCCCCCTGCTTCCAACTCGTCTCCTCCTCCTCTCTGTCTCCCCATCTGAACTTTCCCCCTGTTCTTCTTCTCTTCTAGCGGGCACCCACGTGACATCCACGGACACATTGTCATCATCAACCGCTTCACTTGTATCTGAAAACTCAGCAAAGGAAGCAGCAGCGGGTACAACATCATCATCATCACACCGTATGTCCATGTGTGTAATGCTGCCTGACTGAGACATATCCCTGTTATCTACATCCTCTGGCAATAATGGTTGCACATCACTCATTTCTTCCAACTGATGTGTAAATAACCCCTCTGACAGATCAAGTGAAGCGGCTGTGGTGCTAGTGTTGGTGGTGGCGGCAGGCGGGCGAGTGGTAACTTGAGAGGTGCCCGAAGCTAAGCTGGAGGAGGATGGTGCGTCAAGGTTCCGAGCGGAAGCTGTAGAAGATTGGGTGTCCTGTGTTAGCCAGTCAACTATGTCCTCAGAACTTTTTGAGTTCAGGGTACGTGGCTTCTGAACACTGGGCATTATTCTAGGGCCAAAGGGAATCACAGCACCACGACCACGACGGCCCCTGCGGGGTGGCCTGCCTCTGCCTGTGATTTTTTTTCCGATTAGTGGTACTATGCGTGCAAGCTACTGTGACAACAGATATGAGTGGCACTGTGCACTGGCAGAAGTTGGCAGAGTAGACGCTGTAGGCCTGACACACACGCTTGCAGACAACTAACTGCTATTCAATCTATTACAGTCAAAATTGTATATTTTTTTTAAATGTACACTACTGTTACACCAGATATGAGTTGCACTGGTGTGACTCTGTGCCCTGGCAGGCCCTGAAACGCACACGTGTGAAGGAAACTGACTGCTATTATTTCACAGTCAAATTTCTAGTTTTTTTTTTAATGTACACTACTGTTACACCAGATATGAGTTGCACTGGTGTGACACTGTGCCCTGGCCGGCCCTGAAACACACACGTGTGAAGGAAACTGACTGCTATTATTTCACAGTCAAATTTCTAGGTTTTTTTTTAATGTACACTACTGTTACACCAGATATGAGTTGCACTGGTTTGACACTGTGCCCTGGCAGGCCCTGAAACGCACACGTGTGAAGGAAACTGACTGCAATTATTTCACAATCAAAAAAGTGTTGTTTTTTTTAAATGAACACTACTGTTACACCAGATATGAGTTGCACTGGTGTGACACTGTGCCCTGGCAGGCCCTGAAACGCACACGTGTGAAGGAAACTGACTGCTATTATTTCAGAGTCAAATTTCTAGTTTTTTTTTAATGTACACTACTGTTACACCAGACATGAGTTGCACTGGTGTGACACTGTGCCCTGGCAGGCCCTGAAACGCACACGCGTGAAGGAAACTGACTGCTATTATTTAACAGTCAAATTTCTAGTTTTTTATTTAATGTACACTACTGTTACACCAGATATGAGTTGCACTGGTGTGACACTGTGCCCTGGCAGGCCCTGAAATGCACACGTGTGAAGGAAACTGACTGCTATTATTTCACAGTCAAAAAAGTGTTTTTTTTAAATGTACACTATTGTTACACCAGATATGAGTTGCACTGGTGTGACACTGTGCCCTGGCAGCCCCTGAAACGCACACGTGTGAAGGAAACTGACTGCTATTATTTCACAGCCAAAAAAGTGTTGTTTTTTTTAAATGTACACTACTGTTACACCAGATATAAGTTGCACTGGTGTGACAATGTGCCCTGGCAGGCCCTGAAACGCACACGTGTGAAGGAAACTGACTGCTATTATTTCACAGTCAAAAAAGTGTTTTTTTTTTAAATGTACACTACTGTTACACCAGATATGAGTAGTGGCACTGGGCAAGTGGGCACAGTATACGCTGGCAGGCAGGCAGGCAACTGCAATTAGATTACACAGGGAAAAAAAAGCAGACTGATGTTCAAGCCCTAAAAAGGGCTTTTTGGGGTGCTGTCCTTACAGCAGAGATCAGATGAGTCCTTCAGGACTGTAGTGGACACTGAATACACTAGCCTAGCTATCGATTTCCCTATAAAATCATCAGCAGCTACACTGTTCCTCCTCTCACTAAGAATGCAGCTTCCGAATGAATCTAAAATGGATGCTGTCCAGGAGGTGGGAGGGTCTGGGAGGGAGGGTCTGCTGCTGATTGGCTGGAATGTGTCTGCTGACTGTGAGGTACAGGGTCAAAGTTTACTCAATGATGATGATGAATAGGGGGTGGACCGAACATTGCATATGTTCGCCCGCCGCGGCGAACACGGAACAAGCTATGTTCGCCGGGAACTATTCGCCGGCGAACTATTCGGGACTACTCTACTTCTCATAATATTGATGACATTTGTAATGATCAGCAACATATTGATATATCCTCTGATGAGGATCTCTCTGATTCAGACGATCCTACGTCAGACATTGACATTGATAAATCATCTTATCTTTTTAAGATTGAGTATATTCGTTCTCTGTTAAAAGAAGTGTTAATAACTTTGGATATTGAGGAGTCTGGTGCTCTTGATAATAAATCCAGTAAACATTTAAATTCTGTTTATAAACCTCCTGTGACTACTCCTGAGATTTTTCCTGTTCCTGATGCCATTTCTGATGTGATTACTAATGAATGGTCTAAACCTGGTACTTTTTGTTCCTTATTCAAGGTTTATAAAGTTGTATCCTTTGCCAGTGGTTAAATTAGAGTTTTGGGAAAAAGTCCCTAAGGTTGATGGGGCTTTTTCTACTCTTGCTAAACGTACTACTATTCCTATGGAAGATAGTACCTCTTTTAAGGATCCTTTAGATAGGAAGATTGAATCTTATCTAAGGAAAGCTTATTTGCATTCTGGCTATATGTTATTTGCATTTCTATGGCTGATTTTGCGGTTGCATCAACTTTTTGGTTGGATAGCTTAACACAACGGGAAAAAGACTCTGATTTGCATAGCATTGTTCGTTTGCTTCAACATGCTAATCATTTTATCTGTGATGCTATTGATATAATCAAGATAAATTTTAGATCTATGTTTTAGCTATTTTATCTAGAAGAGCTTTATGGCTCAAATCATGGAATGCTGACATGGTATCTAAATCTAAGTTACTATCTCTTTCATTCCAGGGTAATAGTTTGTTTGGTTCCCAGTTGAATTAAATTATTTCCACTATTACTGGGGGGGGGAGGGAGTTTTTTTGCTTCAAGATAAAAAGTCTTAAGGCAAATCTAGAGCTTCTAATTGGTTTTGTTCCTTTTTGTCAGAATAGAGAACAGAAAACCGCTCCTTCCCCTAAAGACTCTGGCTCCAATTGGAAGTCCTTGAGTTGGAATAAATCCAAGCCTTACAAGTAACCAAAGCCAGCCTCCAAGACTGCATGAATGTGCGGCCCTTGATCCAGTTCTGCTGGTGGGGGCCGATTGAAATTATTTCAAGATGTTTGGGCAGGTTCCATTTAGAATCATTGGATTCAGAATATTGTCTCCCAGGGGTATCGAAAAGGTTTCAGAATAAGACATCCTGTGAGAAGATGTTTTCTCTCTCATGTTCCAACAAATCCTGTGAAAGCTCAGGCTTTTCTGAAATGTGTTTCAGATCTAGAGCTTTCAGGAGTGATTGTACCAGTTCCAATTCTGGAAAAGGGTCTGGGTTTTTATTCAAATCTATTTATTGTCCCGAAGAAGGAAAATTCTTTCAGACCAGTTCTGGATCTGAAGTTCTTGAATCATTTTGTAAGAGTCCCAACTTTCAAGATGGTGACTATAAGGATTATTCTGCCTTTTGTTCAGCAAGGTCATTACATAACCTCAATAGACTTACAGGATACGTTATCTTCCTATTCCGATTCATCCAGACCACTATTGGTTTCTGAGATTCTCTTTTCTAGACAAGCATTACCAGATTGTTGCTCTTCCATTTGGCGTAGCAACAGCTCCAAGAATCTTTTTGAAGTTTCTCGGTGCCCTTCTATCTGTAATCAGAGAGCAGGGTATTGCGGTGTTTCCTTATTTGGATGATATCTTGGTACTGGCTCAATCTTTTCATTTAGCAGAATCTCACACAAATCAACTTGTGTTGTTTCTTCAAAGACATGGTTGGAGGATCAATTTACCAAAGAGTTCCTTGATTCCTCAGACAAGGGTCACCTTTTAAGGTTTTCAGATAGATTCAATGTCCATGACTCTGTCTTTAACAGACAAGAGACAAATGAAATTGGTTTCTGCCTGTCGACACCTTCTGTCTCGATCATTCCCTTCAGTGGCTATGTGCATAGAAGTTTTAGGTCTCATGACTGCAGCATCGGACGCGATCCCCTTTGCTCGTTTTCATATGAGACCTCTGCAGCTTTGCATGCTGAATCAATGGTGCAGGGATTATACTCAGATATCACAGTTGATATACTTAAATCCCAACATTCAACTCTCTCTCCTGGTGGTTAGTGCATCATCGGATTATTCAAGGGGCCTCTTTTGTTCGTCCTGCCTGGACTGTGATTTCAATAGATGCAAGTCTCACAGGTTGAGGAGATGTCTAGGGGTTTCTGACAGCATAAGGAGTTTGGAATCCTCAAGAGACGAGGTTACCAATCAATATTTTAGAACTCCATACTATATTCAGGGCTCTTCAGGCTTGGCCACTATTAAAGAGAGAATTATTCATTCATTTTCAGACAATAATTCAACTGTGGCATATGTCTATCATCAAGGGGGGACTCGCAGTCCTTTAGCGATGAAAGAAGTATCTTGGATACTTTCTTGGGTGGAATCCAACTCTTGTCTAATTTCTACAATACATATTCCAGGTGTAGACAATTGGGAAGCGGATTATCTCAGTCGTCAGTCTTTACATCCAGGGGAGTGGTCTCTCCATTCAGATGTATTTTGTCAGATTGTACAGATGTGAGGTCTCCCCAAAATAGATCTGATGGCTTCCCATCGAAACAAGAAGCTTCCCAGGTACCTGTCCAGGTCCAGGGATCCTCAGGCGGAGATCGTGGATGCGTTAGCAGTTCCTTGGTTTTACCAACCTGCTTCCATTTTTCCGCCTCTAGTTCTTCTTCCAAGGGTGATCTTCAAGATCATATTGGAACAATCGCATGTGTTTCTGATAGCACCAGCATGGCCTCACAGGTTTTGGTATGCGGATCTTGTCCTGATGTCCAGTTGCCAACCTTGGCCACTTCCTTTAAGGCCAGACCTTCTGTCTCAAGGGCCATTTTTCCATCAGGATCTCAAATCGCTAAATTTGAAGGTATGGAAATTGAACGCTTAGTACTTAGTCATAGAGGTTTCTCTGACTCAGTGATTAATACTATGCTACAGGCTCGTAAGTCTGTTTCAAGGAAGATTTATTATTGGGTTTGGAAAACCTATATTTCATGGTGTTTTTCTCATAAATTCTCTTGGCATTCTTTTTAGAATTCCTAGAATTTTACAGTTTCTTCAGTATGGTTTGGATAAAGGTTTGTCTGTAAGTACATTGAAGGGACAAATCTCTGCTCTTTCTGTTTTATTTCACAGAAAGATTGCTAAACTTCCTGATATTCACTGTTTTGTTCAGGCTTTGGTTTCTATCAAGCCTGTTATTAAATCAATCTCTCCTTCTTGGAGTCCTAATTTGGTTTTGAAGGCTTTGCAGGCTCCTCCTTTTGAGCCTATGCATTCTTTGGATATTAAACTACTTTCTTGGAAAGTGTTGTTCATTTTGGCTATCTCTTCAGCTAGAAGAGTTTCTGAATTGTCTGCTCTCTCTTGTGAGTCTCCTTTTCTGATTTCCCATCAAGATAAGCCTGTTTTGCAGACTTCGTTTAAATTTCTTCCTAAGGTTGTGAATTCTAACAACATTAGTAGGGAATTTGTTGTTTCGTCCTTGTGTCCTAATCCCAAGAATACTCTTGAAAGATCTCTACATTCTTTGGATGTTGTAAGAGCTTTGAAATATTATGTCGAGGCTACTAATGATTTCAGGAAGACTTCTAATCTATTTGTTGTTTTTTCTGGTCCTAGGAAAGGTCAGAAAGCCTCTGTCACACTCAGCCCCTGGGAAGCTCTGGCAGTCCTCTCTGTGTGCTTGATTGACAGGTAGTCTGAGCCACCCCTTCCTGATGATGTCACGACCAGGCTTTTTATTCCGGGCTTCCTGTTTCTTCAGTGCCCGTTTGCTTGTTACTCTTTGTGGCTCCTGTGAGGACTTCACTGTGGAATCTCTCTAACTACCAAACTCTGCAAAGACTGACAATCCTGGTTAATCCTCTAACTGCTTGATATCCTGTTGCCAAACATTGCAAAGGCTGTTTATTCTGTGAAACTCTCAAGCTGCATGTTTACCTGTTGCCAAAACTCTGCATATACTGTTAATTCAGTGTAAACCTTCAAACTGCTTGATATCCTGTTGCCAAACATTACAAAGTCTGTCTATTCTGTGAAACTCTCAAACTGCATGACAACCTGTTGCCAATCCCTGCAAGTACTGATTAATCTGTATTAACCCTCTAACTACCTGTTATCCTGTTATCTAACTCTGCATGTACTGACTATTAAGTATAAACTTACAAACTGCCTGATAACCTGTTGCCAAACTCTTCAAGGACTGACTACACAGTATTAACCCTCAAACTGCCTGATAACAAGTTACCTACTCCTGCATTATTAACTGTTTCTTGTTTACCCTTCCTCTGTATGAGAATAAGTGACCATCCCTGCTCTCCTGATTCTGTGGAAGACTTTTACTGAAACCAGTTCCTTTCTCAGAAGTCTATTTGGCTGATATCTTGAATTACTTTGGACTCAGGCTAACCCTGCTCCATTGTTTTTTAGAGGTTTTTTAGAGGTTGTCGTGGGGTCACGTCCTGGATTAAACTCACACACGTGTGAAGGAAACTGACTGCTATTATTTCACAGTCAAATTTCTAGTTTTTTTTTTAATGTACACTACTGTTACACCACATATGAGTTGCACTGGTGTGACACTGTGCCCTGGCAGGCCCTGAAATGCACACGTGTGAAGGAAACTGACTGCTATTATTTCACAGTCAAATTTCTATTTTTTTTTTTTTTTTATGTACACTACTGTTACACCAGATATGAGTTGCACTGGTGTGACACTGTGCCCTGGCAGGCCCTGAAATGCACACGTGTGAAGGAAACTGACTGCTATTATTTCACAGTCAAAAAAGTGTTGTTTTTTTTTAAATGTACACTACTGTTACACCAGATATAAGTTGCACTGGTGTGACAATGTGCCCTGGCAGGCCCTGAAACGCACACGTGTGAAGGAAACTGACTGCTATTATTTCACAGTCAAAAAAGTGTTGTTTTTTTAAATGTACACTACTGTTACACCAGATATGAGTAGTGGCACTGGGCAAGTGGGCACAGTATACGCTGGCAGGCAGGCAGGCAACTGCAATTAGATTACACAGGAAAAAAAAAAGCAGACTGATGTTCTAGCCCTAAAAAGGGCTTTTTGGGGTGCTGTCCTTACAGCAGAGATCAGATGGGTCCTTCAGGACTGTAGTGGACACTGAATTCACTAGCCTAGCTATCGATTTCCCTATAAAATCATCAGCAGCTACACTGTCCCTCCTCTCACTAAGAATGCAGCTTCCAAATGAATCTAAAATGGATGCTGTCCAGGAGGTGGGAGGGTCTGGGAGGGAGGGTCTGCTGCTGATTGGCTGGAATGTGTCTGCTGACTGTGAGGTACAGGGTCAAAGTTTACTCAATGATGATGATGAATAGGGGGTGGACCGAACATTGCATATGTTCGCCCGCCGCGGCGAACGCGGAACAAGCTATGTTCGCTGGGAACTATTCGCCTGCGAACTATTCAGGACTACTCTACTTCTCATAATATTGATGACATTTGTAATGATCAGCAACATATTGATATATCCTCTGATGAGGATCTCTCTGATTCAGACGATCCTACGTCAGACATTGACATTGATAAATCATCTTATCTTTTTAAGATTGAGTATATTCGTTCTCTGTTAAAAGAAGTGTTAATAACTTTGGATATTGAGGAGTCTGGTGCTCTTGATAATAAATACAGTAAACATTTAAATTCTGTTTATAAACCTCCTGTGACTACTCCTGAAATTTTTCCTGTTCCTGATGCCATTTCTGATGTGATTACTAATGAATGGTCTAAACCTGGTACTTTTTGTTCCCTATTCAAGGTTTATAAAGCTGTATCCTTTGCCAGTGGTTAAATTAGAGTTTTGGGAAAAAGTCCCTAAGGTTGATGGGGCTTTTTCTACTCTTGCTAAACGTACTACTATTCCTATGGAAGATAGTACCTCTTTTAAGGATCCTTTAGATAGGAAGATTGAATCTTATCTAAGGAAAGCTTATTTGCATTCTGGCTATATGTTATTTGCATTTCTATGGCTGATGTTGCGGTTGCATCAACTTTTTGGTTGGATAGCTTAACACAACGGGAAAAAGACTCTGATTTGCATAGCATTGTTCGTTTGCTTCAACATGCTAATCATTTTATCTGTGATGCTATTGATATAATCAAGATAAATTTTAGATCTATGTTTTAGCTGTTTTATCTAGAAGAGCTTTATGGCTCAAATCATGGAATGCTGACATGGTATCTAAATCTAAGTTACTATCTCTTTCATTCCAGGGTAATAGTTTGTTTGGTTCCCAGTTGAATTAAATTATTTCCACTATTACTGGGGGGGGGGGGGGGAGTTTTTTTGCTTCAAGATAAAAAAGTCTTAAGGCAAATCTAGAGCTTCTAATTGGTTTTGTTCCTTTTTGTCAGAATAGAGAACAGAAAACCGCTTCTTCCCCTAAAGACTCTGGCTCCAATTGGAAGTCCTTGAGTTGGAATAAATCCAAGCCTTACAAGTAACCAAAGCCAGCCCCCAAGACTGCATGAATGTGCGGCCCTTGATCCAGTTCTGCTGGTGGGGGCCGATTGAAATTATTTCAAGATGTTTGAGCAGGTTCCATTTAGAATCATTGGATTCAGAATATTGTCTCCCAGGGGTATCGAAAAGGTTTCAGATTAAGACATCCTGTGAGAAGATTTTTTCTCTCTCATGTTCCAACAAATCCTGTGAAAGCTCAGGCTTTTCTGAAATGTGTTTCAGATCTAGAGCTTTCAGGAGTGATTGTACCAGTTCCAATTCTGGAAAAGGGTCTGGGTTTTTATTCAAATCTATTTATTGTCCCGAAGAAGGAAAATTCTTTCAGACCAGTTCTGGATCTGAAGTTTTTGAATCATTTTGTAAGAGTCCCAACTTTCAAGATGGTGACTATAAGGATTATTCTGCCTTTTGTTCAGCAAGGTCATTACATGTCCTCAATAGACTTACAGGATGCGTTATCTTCCTATTCCGATTCATCCAGACCACTATTGGTTTCTGAGATTCTCTTTTCTAGACAAGCATTACCAGATTGTTGCTCTTCCATTTGGCGTAGCAACAGCTCCAAGAATCTTTTTGAAGTTTCTCGGTGCCCTTCTATCTGTAATCAGAGAGCAGGGTATTGCGGTGTTTCCTTATTTGGATGATATCTTGGTACTGGCTCAATCTTTTCATTTAGCAGAATCTCACACAAATCAACTTGTGTTGTTTCTTCAAAGACATGGTTGGAGGATCAATTTACCAAAGAGTTCCTTGATTCCTCAGACAAGGGTCACCTTTTAAGGTTTTCAGATAGATTCAGTGTCCATAACTCTGTCTTTAACAGACAAGAGACAAATGAAATTGGTTTCTGCCTGTCGACACCTTCTGTCTCGATCATTCCCTTCAGTGGCTATGTGCATAGAAGTTTTAGGTCTCATGACTGCAGCATCGGACGCGATCCCCTTTGCTCGTTTTCATATGAGACCTCTGCAGCTTTGCATGCTGAATCAATGGTGTAGGGATTATACTCAGATATCACAGTTGATATACTTAAATCCCAACATTCAACTCTCTCTCTCCTGGTGGTTAGTGCATCATCGGATTATTCAAGGGGCCTCTTTTGTTCGTCCTGCCTGGACTGTGATTTCAATAGATGCAAGTCTCACAGGTTGAGGAGATGTCTAGGGGTCTCTGACAGCATAAGGAGTTTGGAATCCTCAAGAGACGAGGTTACCAATCAATATTTTAGAACTCCATACTATATTCAGGGCTCTTCAGGCTTGGCCACTATTAAAGAGAGAATTATTCATTCATTTTCAGACAATAATTCAACTGTGGCATATGTCTATCATCAAGGGGGGACTCGCAGTCCTTTAGCGATGAAAGAAGTATCTTGGATACTTTCTTGGGCGGAATCCAACTATTGTCTAATTTCTACAATACATATTCCAGGTGTAGACAATTGGGAAGCGGATTATCTCAGTCGTCAGTCTTTACATCCAGGGGAGTGGTCTCTCCATTCAGATGTATTTTGTCAGATTGTACAGATGTGAGGTCTCCCCAAAATAGATCTGATGGCTTCCCATCGAAACAAGAAGCTTCCCAGGTACCTGTCCAGGTCCAGGGATCCTCAGGCGGAGATCGTGGATGCGTTAGCAGTTCCTTGGTTTTACCAACCTGCTTCCATTTTTCCGCCTCTAGTTCTTCTTCCAAGGGTGATCTTCAAGATCATATTGGAACAATTGCATGTGTTTCTGATAGCACCAGCATGGCCTCACAGGTTTTGGTATGCGGATCTTGTCCTGATGTCCAGTTGCCAACCTTGGCCACTTCCTTTAAGGCCAGACCTTCTGTCTCAAGGGCCATTTTTCCATCAGGATCTCAAATCGCTAAATTTGAAGGTATGGAAATTGAATGCTTAGTACTTAGTCATAGAGGTTTCTCTGACTCAGTGATTAATACTATGCTAAAGGCTCGTAAGTCTGTTTCAAGGAAGATTTATTATCGGGTTTGGAAAACCTATATTTCATGGTGTTTTTCTCATAAATTCTCTTGGCATTCTTTTTAGAATTCCTAGAATTTTACAGTTTCTTCAGTATGGTTTGGATAAAGGTTTGTCTGTAAGTGCGTTGAAGGGACAAATCTCTGCTCTTTCTGTTTTATTTCACAGAAAGATTGCTAAACTTCCTGATATTCACTGTTTTTTTCAGGCTTTGGTTTGTATCAAGCCTTTTATTAAATCAATCTCTCCTTCTTGGAGTCCTAATTTGGTTTTGAAGGCTTTGCAGGCTCCTCCTTTTGAGCCTATGCATTCTTTGGATATTAAACTACTTTCTTGGAAAGTGTTGTTCATTTTGGCTATCTCTTCAGCTAGAAGAGTTTCTGAATTGTCTGCTCTCTCTTGTGAGTCTCCTTTTCTGATTTCCCATCAAGATAAGCCTGTTTTGCAGACTTCGTTTAAATTTCTTCCTAAGGTTGTGAATTCTAACAACATTAGTAGGGAATTTGTTGTTTCGTCCTTGTGTCCTAATCCCAAGAATACTCTTGAAAGATCTCTACATTCTTTGGATGTTGTAAGAGCTTTGAAATATTATGTCGAGGCTACTAATAATTTCAGGAAGACTTCTAATATATTTGTTGTTTTTTCTGGTCCTAGGAAAGGTCAGAAAGCCTCTGTCACACTCAGCCCCTGGGAAGCTCTGGCAGTCCTCTCTGTTTGCTTGATTGACAGGTAGTCTGAGCCACCCCTTCCTGATGATGTCACGACCAGGCTTTTTATTCCGGGCTTCCTGTTTCTTCAGTGCCCGTTTGCTTGTTACTTTTTGTGGCTCCTGTGAGGACTTCACTGTGGAATCTCTCTAACTGCCAAACTCTGCAAAGACTGACAATCCTGGTTAATCCTCTAACTGCTTGATATCCTGTTGCCAAACATTGCAAAGGCTGTTTATTCTGTGAAACTCTCAAGCTGCATGTTTACCTGTTGCCAAAACTCTGCAAATACTGTTAATTCAGTGTAAACCTTCAAACTGCTTGATATCCTGTTGCCAAACATTACAATGTCTGTCTATGCTGTGAAACTCTCAAACTGCATGACAACCTGTTGCCAATCCGTGCAAGTACTGATTAATCTGTATTAACCCTCTAACTACCTGTTATCCTGTTATCTAACTCTGCATGTACTGACTATTAAGTATAAACTTACAAATTGCCTGATAACCTGTTGCCAAACTCTTCAAGGACTGACTACACAGTATTAACCCTCAAACTGCCTGATAACAAGTTACCTACTCCTGCATTATTAACTGTTTCTTGTTTACCCTTCCTCTGTATGAGAATAAGTCCCTGCTCTCCTGATTCTGTGGAAGACTTTTACTGAAACCAGTTCCTTACTCAGAAGTCTATTTGGCTGATATCTTGAATTACTTTGGACTCAGGCTAACCCTGCTCCATATTGTGAGTACATTGTTTTTTAGAGGTTGTCGTGGGGTCACGTCCTGGATTAAACTCAGAGTGCAAGGGTGTTGTTTAAGTTCGCCCTAGCATTTGGGTCTTCTTCTGGACATTTCCTAACCTGACAGTGCAAACGGGCCATAAAATGGACCCTGATGAGTTATCCAGGGCTGTGGCTCTACAAGGGCAACTTCTGGGAAATCATTCTGCTCATTTGCAATCTTTGGATTCCAAGATAGACCAGATTACTGCTCTGCTACATAACCACTCCACTCCTTCTCAAGCTACTGTGACTCCTACTGCAGCTGCTACTAGCTCCAATGCTGTCTTTAACCCACCTCAACCTGTTGGACAGTATATACCACGAATCCCACTTCCAGATAAATATGACAGTAATCCTGAAGAATGCCGTGGATTCCTTAATCAATGTCGTTTACACTTCAGAAACAATCCTCAAGTTTTCTCCAATTCTACTTCCAAGATCACCTTTATTATTTCCCTCATGAAGGGTAAGGCTCTAGCCTGGGTGTCTCCTCTTTTAGAGAAGAATGATTCTTTACTACATGATTTGGAATTATTTGTGTCCATTTTTTCTTCTGTTTTTGGCAAGCCTGGCAGGTCTGCAGCTGCAGAGGCAGGATTGTTGGATCTGAAACAGGAATCCCTTTCGGTAGCTCAATATGCTATTGAATTTAGGACTTTAGCCGCAGAAACTGATTGGAACCATGGAGCCTTAAGGGTAGCCTTTCGCAAGGGACTTTGCGAATGCCTTAAGGATGAACTTGTATTTCGGGAACTCCCCGATTCATTGGAGGGTCTTATCAATTTGTGTATTACTCTTGACGCCCGGCATTCTGAACGTCTTCAGGAGAGAGATAGGAATCAGAGATCCTTTGTTAAATCTTCTTTTCGTCCTCCTATTCGAACCTCAAGTCTGTCTCATAATAATTCCCAATCTCCTGAGTCTGTGGAACCCATGGAAGTAGGAGCTATTAAATTGTCAGAAGCTGAACGCCATAGAAGGCGTACTCTTGGGTTATGTCTGTATTGTGGTACCAAAGGACATTTACTGAAGGACTGTCCTATCCGGCCAGTAAAAGCCAAGGCTTAACTTTTGATAGAGGGACAGAGTTAAGCCAGAATCCCATGTCTTCCCTCAATTCTAAACTTTTTGTTCCTGTAACTATCTCTTTTGGAGACACCAAGTTTCGAGCTCAAGCCCTCATTGACTCTGGAGCTGCTGGAGTTTTCATTGATTCAAGCTTTGCTGACTCTCTCAGGATCCCACTTCAAGCCAAGAAACAGTTAATTAAGGTAACCACTGTTAGTGGACAGCCTTTAGGTTCTGGTATCATACAAAATTGTACCATCCCTCTTCTTTTGTCTGTGGGCATACTCCATTCTGAAGTTATTCGTTTTGACGTCATCACTTCTCCCCACATACCGTTGATTCTGGGGTTACCTTGGTTGCAGCTTCATGATCCAGTCTTCTCATGGTCTAAAGGAGAACTTATTTCCTGGGGAACTACCTGTTTCAAACATTGCCTGCAAAATCCCTCAAAACCATCTGGTCCTGTTGTAGCTATGGTGGAAGTTCCTGATTCATTGCCTAATTACTATCATGCCTTTAGTGATGTGCTTTCTAAGAAGGAGGCTGAGACATAACCTCCACACTGGATATTTGACTGTCCTATCAAATTGTTTTCAGGGGCTCCTCTACCTAAGGGAAGGACCTATCCCCTCTCTCGTCAAGAAAATGTCTCTCTTGAGGAATACATAAAGGACAACTTAGGATTTATTCATCCTTCCTCATCACCTGTGGGTGCGAGTTTTTTCTTCATTGGGAAAAAAGATGGAGGTCTCCGTCCCTGTATCGATTATCGGGCCTTGAATCAGATTACTGTCAAAAACAGCTATCCTCTGCTGCTCATTCCTGAGTTATTTGATCGTCTTGAAGGTGCTTCTATTTTTTCCAAGTTAGATCTCCGTGGGGCCTACAATTTGGTCAGAATCCATAAAGGAGATGAATGGAAGACGGCATTTAACACTAGATTTGGTCACTACGAGTATCTAGTAATGCCATTCGGATTGTGCAATGCACCAGCAGTATTTCAGCACTTTGTTAACAAAATCTTCAGAGATAATCTAAATCAATTTGTTATCATTTATCTCAATGACATTCTGATCTATTCGAAAACATTACAGGAACATGTACATCATGTAAGACTGGTACTTCAGAGGTTACGAGACAATTCCCTGTTCGCTAAATTGGAGAAATGCTCTTTTCATCAGACTTCCATTCCCTTTTTGGGGTATATCATTTCTGAATTAGGTTTTGAGATGTATCCTGCTAAACTTTAGCTATCAAGGACTGGCCCAGACCAACTACTCTCAAATCCCTGCAGAGGTTTCTTGGCTTTGCCAATTACTATAGAAAGTTTATAAAGAACTTTGCTGACATCACATCTCCGCTCACTTCTCTTACTAAGAAAGGGCAAAATTGTAAGAACTGGTCCTCTTCAGCAGTACAGGCTTTTGAAATGCTAAAATCAGCATTTTCTTCTGCACCTCTTCTCAGTCATCCAATTCCTGATCTCCAGTTTATTTTGGAGGTTTACGCTTCCTCTATAGCAGCTGGAGCTGTTCTCTCCCAACGTGATCCGACTACCAGCAAGATACATCCTGTGGCGTTCTTTTCGAAAAAATTCAATCTTGCCGAGTTAAATTATGATGTGGGCAATAAGGAGCTTTTGGCTATAAAATTAGCTTTGGAAGAATAGAGGCATTGTTTAGAGGGTACCAGTCAACCTTTTTTCATTCTAACAGATCACAGGAATCTTTTATACCTCCAAACAGCTACACGTCTCAATCCTCGTCAGGCTCATGGGCCTTGTTCTTCTCCAGGTTTAATTTTGTACTTTCCTATGTTCCTGGTTCAAAAAATTCCAAGGCAGATGCTTTATCTAGGCAGTTCCAATCTTCTGAACCTTCTCCATTGGATTCTGAACCTATACTACGTCCAGTCAAAGTTTTGGCTCAAGTATCTTCTTTTCCAGTACAGGCTTTACATGCTGCTCAAGTCCGGGTACCATCTTCTTGCAAACTACCTTCTGGTATCCTGTATGTACCCAAAGGATTATGTCTTAAGCTTCTACGTTGGGCTCACAACAACATTTCAGCAGGTCATCCTGGAGTAACCAATACTTTGTGGAAACTGAAGCAGCATGTTTGGTGGTCCACTATGAGGAGGGATGTTAAGGATTATATTGCTGCTTGTAGTTCTTGTGCTTCGAACAAACAATCTTCCCATCGACCATTTGGTCTATTACACCCTCTTCCTATTCCTCATTACCCTTGGTCTCACGACCATTTGGGTAGTGGTGGATCGGTTCTCCAAGTCTGTTCACTTCATACCTCTTCCAGGCTTGCCTTCAGCTCAAAGACTTTCTGAACTCTTTGTTCTACATATATCTCATTTACATGGTTTTCCCACTGACATAGTCTCAGATCGTGGAGTCCAATTTGTTTCCAAATTTTGGAGGTCTTTTTGTAAGCACTTCGGAATCAACATATCTCTTTCTACTGCACATCATCCTCAATCCAACGGACAGACTGAGCATGTAAATCAAGCCTTGGAATATTTTTCTTAGACATTATGTAGACTGTCACCACTCCAACTGGTCTCAGTTATTGCCTTTGGAGGAATTAGCTCACAACTCACATTATAACGCCTCATTACAGACCTCTCCCTTTAAGGCAGCTTATGGTTTTGAACCTAGAACCTTTCCTATGATTACCAGTTCTACTGAAGTCCCTGCAGCAGATCGTAGAGTGAAAAATCTCAGTAACCACTGGCAACTCATTCGTCAAAATCTACTTTCTTCTTCCTTAAGACATAAGAAATATGCTAATCGCAGAAGGTGCAAGGCTCCTTTACTTCGTACTGGAGACAGAGTATTTTTATCCACCAGATTCATACATCTAAAACAACCTTGTACTAAGTTGGGTCCTAAGTACATTGGACCTTTTCGAATTGTTTCCAAAGTTTGTTCTTCTGCATACCGCCTGGCCTTACCCAAGACTCTCAAGATCCATCCAGTGTTTCATGTCTCCCTACTCAAGCCAGTCATCTACAATCGGTACTCTATCAGGAGTAAACCACCTCCTCCACTTTCCGTAGAGGGAACTTCTGAGTTTGAAGTCAGCCAGATTCTGGATTCCAAGCTACGGGGCAATCGGCTGTACTACCTGGTCCATTGGAAGGGTTATCCTATCTCTGAACGATCTTGGGAACCGGCCTCTCATGTTCATGCTCCAGCTCTTGTCAAGTCTTTTCACAAGAAATACCCTGCCAGGCCCGGTTGGGTCCCCCAGAGGGGTCCTTGAGGAGGGGGCACTGTCACGCTCAGCCCCTGGGAAGCTCTGGCAGTCCTCTCTGTGTGCTTGATTGACAGGTAGTCTGAGCCACACCTTCCTGATGATGTCACGACCAGGCTTTTTATTCCGGGCTTCCTGTTTCTTCAGTGCCCATTTGCTTGTTACTCTTTGTGGCTCCTGTGAGGACTTCACTGTGGAATCTCTCTAACTGCCAAACTCTGCAAAGACTGACAATCCTGGTTAATCCTCTAACTTCCTGATAACTTGTTGCCGAACATTGCAAGTACTATTTATTCTGTGAATCTCTCAAACTGCATGTTTACTTGTTGCCAAAACTCTGCAAATACTGTTAATTCAGTGTAAACCTTCAAACTGCTTGATATCCTGTTGCCAAACATTGCAAAGGCTGTTTATTCTGTGAAACTCTCAAGCTGCATGTTTACCTGTTGCCAAAACTCTGCAAATACTGTTAATTCAGTGTAAACATTCAAACTGCTTGATATCCTGTTGCCAAACATTACAATGTCTGTCTATTCTGTGAAACTCTCAAACTGCATGACAACCTGTTGCCAATCCCTGCAAGTACTGATTAATCTGTATTAACCCTGTAACTACCTGTTATCCTGTCATCTAACTCTCCATGTACTGACTATTCAGTATAAACTTACAAACTGCCTGATAACCTGTTGCCAAACTCTTCAAGGACTGACTACACAGTATTAACCCTCAAACTGCCTGATAACAAGTTACCTACTCCTGCATTATTAACTGTTTCTTGTTTACCCTTCCTCTGTATGAGAATAAGTGACCATCCCTGCTCTCCTGATTCTGTGGAAGACTTTTCCTGAAACCAGTTCCTTACTCAGAAGTCTATTTGGCTGATATCTTGAATTACTTTGGACTCAGGCTAACCCTGCTCCATATTGTGAGTACATTGTTTTTTTAGAGGTTGTCGTGGGGTCACGTCCTGGATTAAACTCAGAGTGCAAGGGTGTTGTTTAAGTTCGCCCTAGCATTTGGGTCTTCTTCTGGACATTTCCTAACCTGACAGCCTCTGCCATTTCTTTGGCATCTTCATTAAAGCTTTTAATTCACAAGGCTTATTTAGAGGCAGGACAGTCTCCGCCTCAGAGAATTACAGCACATTCTACTAGGTCAGTTGCCACTTCTTGGGCTTTTAAAAATGAAGCTTCGGTTGATCAGATTTGCAAAGCAGCAACTTGGTCTTTGCATACATTTACAAAATGTTACCATTTTGATGTATTTGCTTCTTCTGAAGCAGTCTTTGGTAGAAAATGTCTTCAGGCAGCTGTTTTTTTTATTCTTCTGCTTCTGATTAAAGTTTATTATAAATTTCACATAAATTTCAAGAAAAAAAAACGTATTTTTATTTTTTTGTGGATTAAATATTTTCAGCGGAAGTTGCTGTTTTTATTTTATCCCTCCCTTTTTAGTGACTCTTCTGTGGTCTCCCACATCTTAGGTATTTCTATCCCATACATCACTAGCTCATGGACTCTTGCCAATTACATGAAAGAAAACATAATTTATGTAAGAACTTACCCGATAAATTTTTTATGGTGGTTATATTTTTTGTATAAAAAGCACAATTTTATTCCCAGTTCCTCTTTTTCTATGCTTTTTTACTCCTTATTTTTTCACCCCACTACTTGGCTATTCGTTAAACTGAATTGTGGGTGTAGTGAGGGGTGTATTTATAGGCATTTTGAGGTTTGGGAAACTTTGCCCCTCCTGGTAGGATTGTATATCCCATACGTCACAATCTCATGGACTCCTGCCAATATGAAAGAAATGAATTTATCAGGTAAGTTCTTACATAAATTATGTTTTTCATTTCATAGTGTGATTTTACTAGTCATGCACGTTCCTTTTCAGATGTATGCAAAAAAATGCAATTTGCTTTGAAAGTTCAAATTTATAATATTCAATAAGGACAAGAACATAAATCCTTATTGAATAGTGTAAATTGTAAGGGACCGATAAACCGATAGTGTAAATTGACCGCTGCTCCTTAACTTGTCCACCTGCTCTGAGGTGGTGGACAGCAATCTGCCCAGGGGCGGCATTGCACAAGCAGTTCACCAGAACTGCTTGTGCAATGATAAATGCCGATAGCATATGCTGTTGGCATTTATCGATGTCTGGTGGACATGATCACTACAGCGGATCATGTCCGCCAGACAAATGATAAATCGGCCCCTATGTATGTAAACTTCACTTTTGCTCTAATTCTGGCTCCAGTAAAAAAAAAAATCCTCTTTGTGTGCTGCTGGCTTTTAGTAGTAGCTCTATTTAATAATTTACCTGTGTTTAATTTAAATAGTTTTTATTCTTACCCATAGTACATCAACAACATTATTATGACAGAGAGAAAAACATGTATCAGGTTACACAGACCCAACATGTGAAAAACCTCAAATTCCACAAGATGTATGCACATATAACAGTTAGAAAAATGACTCGTTGTAGAAGAGATCTCCCACTGTCAAGTCCCTTAAGTGTCCAAAAGCATGGTGTCCCAATTAACTCTACAGAAAGATCCACATCTTGACCATCAAGGACCCATGCCAACACAAAATCTGTCATTGTCTGCTTAACTGTTGGATGAGTAATTGATTTTCAACACATGCTCCCTTAAAACTTCTCATCGTTTTCTCAGATAGTGAAATAGTCTCATAAGGGAGCATCTTTATATCGGGGGTAACAGTGTTAAACAATATTGATCACAGCAACTATTATAACATAACCACAAACGTAAACTATACTAAAAACCTGGAACAAAATAATAATAATAAAAAGAAATAATGTTTCATCGCTGTACATTTATCTCTTATTCTATCTCAAGATATCTTGCTCATCTAGCTTCATTGTTTAATATCCTATTCAGGGCTGTCAATTATCTATTCATCTCCTCTATCTTGGTCTTGTTTGTCCTACCTTCATCTTACTGCATCCTCATCTGCTCTAGGTCTCCTGGGTGTATTACCCTCCATTATCCAATAATACCAGACCTTTTGAAATTGAGTTTCTGTATTCTGTATAGATGCAGCTGACTCATACATCAGATACACCGAATGAATTCTAGCTAACACTTCTGACTATGATGGGATTTCAACCTTCCAATATTTAGCTATAGCTATTCTCGTCGTGGTACATAAAATTCTAATAAAGGTGTTGATATGTTTGTTAAGTCTCGGTATGTTTTCATGCAGCAGAGCCTGAGCAGGGGTGAGAGAAATCCTTTCATCTAATACCCTACTCAACAAAGAGGATAGCTCATTCCATACGCTCCTAACCTTTGGACACTCCCACCACATGTGGATATATGATCCCCGTATTCTACAGCCTCTATAACAAAAGTTGGAACTCTCATTTCCCACACGGGTAGTCTTAATAGGTGTCAAGTACCATCTATAGGATGTTTTAAACACGTTTTCTCTGAGATCAGCACTGACAAGACCCTTACTAGCCTGGTGCAGAGTCTGATTCCATTTATTTAGGTCCAATTCTCTATCTAAGTCTGTTTCCCACTGTAACATTAACTTAGTTTTGGTATTGGCTCTCGTTTCTTGGATGGAAATGTAAAGTCTAGAGATTGCTCTTTTGGGCCTAGTAATTGAGGCGCATAGTTGTTCTAACTCAGTTTGCCGATTACGAGCTATGTGTTGTGAGAGGTATGTCTTTATGGCTGAGGTTATCTGAAGGTAGAGAAACCAGTGAAGTGGGAGGGGATCCAGTCTCCGTTGTAGCTGGGTGTAAGTCAGTATCTTACCCTGAAGTTGCATGTCAGCCACCCTGTACAACCCCTTGTTCTCCTATTTCTTAATATAATTTACCTGTGTTTAAAGGGACACTGAACCCAAATTTGTTCTTTTGTAATTCAGAAAGAGCATGCAATTTTAAGCAACTTTCTAATTTACTCCTATTATCAATTTTTCTTCGTTCTCTTGCTATCATTATTTGAAAAAGAAGACATCTAAGCTTTGTTTTGGTTTCAGTACTCTGGACAGCACTTTTTTATTGGTGGATGAATTTATCCACCAATCAGCAAGGACAACCCAGGTTGTTCACCAAAAATGGGCCGGCATCTAAACTTACATTCTTGCATTTCAAATAAAGATACCAAGAGAATGAAGAAAATTTGATAATAGGAGTAAATTAGAAAGTTGCTTAAAATTTCATGCTCAATCTGAATCACGAAAGAAAATTTTTGGGTACAGTGTCCCTTTAAGTTTAAACTACTATTCAGATGCTCCTTAGCTAACCCGGAGATATGCCCCATAAGAAATAGCAGAAAAATGGATTTTCATAAATAAAATAAAAAATTCTGAATGACCCCTTATTGAATAATGGATGAAATAAAAATAAAAAATAATGATTTGTACAAATTATTTTCGTCTGGACTCTGGAATAGTAAGGGGTTATTATGCCAGGAAAATGTGAGACCAGCATTCTAAAACTTATGCCTTTTAAAGGATCATTAACATTTTTTTTTTTATTTGTTGAATACACAAAAATGTTTTACTCTACTTCTTTTTTAAGTTTCCAACCTAAATTAAACTACATTTGATTCATTCCTTTGAGTTGTGCATTTCCATTATGTTCCTATTTCAATTTACATAGATTTAGCATACCCTTTTCATGCAGAAATGACTGTTCTTTCCTATCTATGCATGAAAATGTTTTTACTTAATAATGTGTCTTTATGACTTGAAAGTAAAATGTGTATCTGTAAAAACACTTCTATCTATCTAAAAATGTCCTCTCGTTTTTGCTTTATACTTTTATTACTCTAGAAAAAGTTATCACTGCTTTACTGATAACCTTTTCTGTGCATGTGACCTGTGAAACTTGCACTTTTATTCTGCCATGCTGAGTCTACCAGTGGTTATACATATTGACCCACATCCAGCATTCTCAACAGGTAAAATTAAAACAAAAAATCTTCTTATAGAATTTAAAGTTCAATAATGTTTTTCAACATATTGTCAACACATTGTCTCGTTGAACAAGCCATTCTTCACATGCATGTTCATTCTGCCCTGCTGAGACTACCAGTGGTTATACATATTGAGCCACTTCCTGCATTCTCAGCAGGTAAAATTAAAACAAAATGCTTCTAATAGAATTTAAAGTTCAATAATATGTTTTTTTTAATTTGGACTTTAAACTCTATAGCCTAGCCATTACTCATTTGGGTATGTAAAATAAAGCCTGTAGGAAAATCTGGGAGTTGAAAAGAAAAAAACATTCAAGATACAACACACTGGAAGTGCTCTAAAACCCACTATACATCCCTGACAACTTTGAAGGAACCCCCCCAAACCCCCCCCCAAGAATAATCAACTATACATACCATGGGGCCTATCTATCAAGCTCCGGATAGAGCTTGAGGCCCCATGTTTCTGATGAGCCTGCAGGCTCGCCAGAAACACCAGTTATGAAGCAGCGGTCTAAAGACCGCTGCTTCATAACCTGTCCGCCTGCTCTGAGCAGACGGACAGACATCGCCGCAATTCAACCCGATCGAGTACGATCGGGTTGATTGACACCCCAGTGCTGGCGGCCCATTGGCCGCGAGTCTGCAGGGGGCGGCGTTGCACCAGCAGCTCTTGTGACTGCTGCAATGCTGAATACGGAGAGCGTATTGCTCTCTGTATTCAGCGAGGTCTGGTGGACCTGATCTACACTGTCGGATCAGGTCCGCCAGACTTTGATAAATAGAGGCCCATATGTTACAATAACAATGTAATGTATAAGAACTCATTTATATGATGTACACAAATCACAGATCTACCATAATACTGTTTCATCTACTTTCATTTTCATTAACCAATCAAGTCACCTTACATTTTGTATCTCTTTCAGCCATGGCAACTCCCCCCCCCCCCCCCCCCCAACGATTTACAACCATCTATTCACTATTAGTATTGCACATATATTTTTGTTGTATATGATTCAGTTATGGACAATATTATAGGTAATGAGGCCCAAATCATGTCTCTTGCCAAGACAGATTTGATGATATTCACTATCTTGGATTCTCACCTCCTTCAATGTCCTTGGATTATTAGAGTTGAACAATCTAAACATAATGAATGCAGAATTTTACTACTAGGAAATAGTTGTGCTTTGGAGATCTATGCTTACCATAGGTTTATTTTTTCTTTCTTTTTTTCTTTCAATTTTCTCACAGTTCTTTATAGTTCATTACTGTTTCTTCAATCTGTAAATTCTTTCCTTATCAAAAAGGGGAATTATTAACATGTTGTTTACACAATTGTTTTTCAAAACCCTCTTGTTTTCATATAATTTTTTTCCTTAGCTCTAGATGAACCAACATTGTCTCACCTTTAATAACAACTCCATCTCCATCCGTCACTGACAGCTGTTCACTCACATTAAATTTAGACTTTGGACCCCCTTTATCAAGACATCAACTTATTCACTCTTCTTTTAGCATACCTGTCCGCTTTGACTCGCTAGAGGCGGAAGTTAATTCGATAGCCATATTTATTTTTAAAAACGATTGAATCATATTGCATTATGTTCGGCACGATGATCATCAAACGAATTATAAGTTTGGTGCGTGAATATTTGAATGAAAAATGTAAGTAAATGTTCATGTGAGGTGCAAGGTATCATAAACGTCATAAATTTAACACATGTACAGTCCTATAAATCAATTGTTCGTTTCATCTAAATTGACATGGCAGTCAATATGGCTTCTGGAAGTGATGTAAACCAGTATGGAAAAATAGATCTGGAAGAAATGTCCTTTTTTCTCATGACCAGAACAACGTATTTGTGGACAAGATATTGGAAAATTATGATGTGCTGTTTGGGTGTAAAGCAAAGCAGACCTCAAAGTCGTGCAAAAATATAATTTGGGGTCATGAGGTGAGTGCACAGAGACCTTGCAGGAAGGATATAGAGCATTGTAAAAACATGTTTTAATTATATTAAGAGCATTACCAAGGCCAAGGTTGTTTAAGAAAGAGGTATGCTAAGGGTTCTGATGGAGTCCCAGTGTGTGTGGCAGATTTATTAGATTACAAACAAAAAAGTTTTAGGTTTTTTCTAATATCTTTTTAATGTAGTTTTTTTGTCTTAATAACATTACAGTTAAGTGTGCTTTTGATTTTCCTCCAATTCTTCACAATTTCTTAATTAATGATTAATTAAACAGACAAATTACTTATTATATGCACATACTTTCATTATGTTAATTCGAACAAAATTCTAAATTGACGCTTACAACCTGTCCTGGACACTAACAACCTCCACTCTGGTAAAAAAGGTACAACAGCGACTCTACTTTTTAAGGAGGCTGAAGAGAGTTAATCTGTCTTCCCAGATCCTGGTCAATTTTTATCGCTGCACCATTTAGAGCATCCTTACCAACTGCATCTCAGTGTGGTACGGTAACTGTACCAACCTTGACCGGAAAGCCTTGCAGCGGGTGGTGAAAACCGCCCAGTACATCATCTGTGTTCAGCTACCCTCCATTGAGGACCTTCAGTACAGGCGATGCCTGCGAAGGGTGCGCTGAATCATTGGAGACCCTTTTCATCCCAGTTATGGATTTTTTGCTCCTTTGCCATCTTGGAGGTGGTTCAGGAGTCTGAATAGCAGGAGAATCAGGCTACGGAATAGCTTTTTTCCCAGAGCTGTTGTCATGCTGAACACAAATACCCAGTGCTACTTTTATTATATATTATTATTACTTTCACCACCCTTTTTTTCATTTCTTCCCCCCCTCTCTATCCTCTTTTCCCCCCTTCTACTGACCATCTCATCTATTATTTTTAAGTTATTTTATATTATAATTGTTGCTTATCATTTACACTTATTTAACTTGCACTACTTATTTAATTGTGCCCACTATTCGGATTGCGCTATGCACCTATTTGTACCACACTGATAATTTGTATAACACTGACACATTATTTTTCCGCACTTTGTATTCTTCATACAACTGATTTGTTGTTCACTATTCTGAGTACATTATGCACTTGTACTATGCTGACAATTATGGCCAGCACACTAGGACCCCGAGTGTGTAAATTATTGCTTTTGCCTTATCCCACTTATATTGCACATATTTTATGTATTTTACATTTTTGATTTATTATTCACACATACAATATACTGTTCTCTAATTATCGATATTACATATGTTACAATGTATGTTTTCATATCCAAGTCATTCTATCCTATAACTACCACTGTACTAGTTTTTGAACCTTATACTATTAATTTGTAATGTCTGGGTTAGATGTTTTTAATTACATTTCGTTGCCCTTGTTTTTTACTTGTGCAATGACAATAAAAGGAATCTTATCTTATCTCTTATCTAAAATCATATCAATATTTATAAACCTGACACCAATAATTGTCTACCTTGTAGATAAGGATTGATATGTTTTTTTTAAAAAAACACAATAAATGACTTTATTTTAAAAACAAACATATATAATACATCTGATAAACATTAACTTGACATTAACTGTGCATCAATTTTTACTTTTTATAATTAATATTATTTAAAACCAAGATTATGGCGTCACTTACATATACTATGCCATTTTAATGTCTTCTTTATGCTGTCTCGGTTAAAATAGCTCTCTTTTTATATTTTTATATGTATTGTTATACCCATGTTTTACTGTATTTTGTTTTCAAACAACTATATTTCATATGCATTTTTTAAAATAAAATAAAAAATGTTTTAAAAAATGTGTAGCTTTTATACTTATATAATGGGAATATTTAAAATATTTGAAATAAATTAACATGAAATTTATATGTTAACTTATGATTTAAAATATATTTCAGCACATGTATGTATAGATGTGTACAGTATATGTCAGAGGAGGTGTGTCAGCTTAAGGTCAGGGGACAAATGTAACATATAATGATGATTATGTTATTGGGGCCAATTTACTGCCCCATTGGTACCCAATGCACCACTGCTCCTTAATTCGTACACCTCCTCAATGCCGCGGACCTCAATCCATCAGATCGTGTACGATCGGGTTGATTGACACCCCCTGCTAGCGGCCGATTGGCCGTGAATCTGCAGGGGGCGGCATTGCACAAGCAGTTCACCAGAACTGCCTGTGCAATGTTAAATGCCGACAGCATATGCTGTCGGCATTTAGCGATGTCTGGTGGACATGATCCGACATTGATAAATCGTCCCCATTGTGTTGACATGTCTGTACAAGGATAGATAGTCCCTTGACACACTCATTTCTCTCTCTCTCTATCTGTACTGTACAGTTACACACACATCTATATCTATCAACATATTTATTACCATTATTTTTATTTAATTCTATTTTTAAAAATGTATGCTATGTTAAAATGTTTCTTTAATAAATGTAATTGCTTACCATAGGTCCAACCAGTTCAGCATTACCTTCACATGACAGTTCAGAAGTTATACATGAGCCCTTCAGGAGATCCAGTGGCAGCACAGCAAACTTTAAACACACAACCAAAAATCCATGGTCAGAATATTTTATCAATATCAACAGTCAGTAGCCATAGCCTGTCTTCAGCGGATACATTTCCTGACCATGTAATATTGTATAATGTTGGTATTACTATTAATGAGATAAAAGTTATTAGGGAAGATTGACATTTTTCCTGGTTAGACTCATTACCATGTTTAGATCAAGGTAAGCTATGTGACATACAGCTTTACACCCTTCTTATTTTTATTATTTAATATCTTTAAAAAAATGATTCATATGTGCAGCAGGTATATTTCTGAAATAGAAATAAGTATTTTAGCATTTAATGTTCCTGCCAAATAATCTTTACAATGCTTTAATTTAAAGTGATATAAAACACACATAATTTCAATCATGATTCAGATAGAGCACTGGTTTTCAAACCTGTCCTCAGACCTCCCTAACAGGCCACATTTTGAGGATATATGAACTGGAGCACAGGTACAATAATCAGCTGATTAGTAAACATGTTTATTAAAGGGACAGTCAACACCAGAATTGTTGTTGTTTAAAAAGATAGATAATCCCTTTATTACCCATTCCCCAGTTTTGCACAACCAACACAGTTATAATAATACATATTTTACCTCTGTAAATGCCTCTGCACACTGACCCCTTATTTCAGTGCTGACTCCTAGGTAACTTCACATGTGTGAGCTCAATGTTATCTATATGACACACGTGAACTAACGCCCTCTAGTGGTGAAAAACTGTCAAAATGCATTCAGATTAGAGGCGACCTTCAAGGTCTAAGAAATTAGACCTCACCCCAGGTCCGCTGCCTTGGGGTCACACTAGACTCAGAACTCACATTCAACCCACATATACAAACGCTTACCAACTCCTGCCGGTCACACCTACTCAACATTTCCAGAATTCGTCCCTTCCTTACTCAAAATACTACAAAAATACTTATTCATTCCCTCATCCTGTCACGCATTGATTATTGCAATCTACTCTTAAATGGCCATCCAAAACACCGCCTCTCCTCCCTCCAATCTATTATGAATGCTTCTGCTAGACTCATCCATCTAAGCCGACGATCTACATCAGCTGCTCCACTCTGCCAGTCTCTACACTGGCTCCCCATACACTCCAGAATACAATTTAAAGTATTAGCCCTAACCTACAAAGCACTCAACAGTCTAACTCCCAACTATATCTCCTCTCTCATCGTGAAATACTCCCCATCCCGTCCTCTTCGATCAACCTCTGACCTACGTCTCTACACTCCTGTTATCTCTACATCCCACTCCCGCCTCCAAGACTTCGCACGTGCTGCTCCTGTCCTCTGGAACTCTCTACCCCGCTCCATCAGACTGTCTCCAACCTTGTATAGCTTCAGAAGATCCTTGAAAACCCACCTATTCAGAGAGGCTTACAATCTCTCCTCCATCCCGCATCTGAACCAAGCTAATACATGTACATGAACTGCCTGACTCACTGCTGCAAATACAACCGATGTAACAAGCTACCCCAACCTTATGTCTCTGCACCCTAAACCTATAGACTGTGAGCTCTCCGGAGCAGGGCCCTCTTCCTCCTGTGCTAGATTTGTTTAGTATTGTTATGTTTTGTATTGTATCACAAATCTTTGTCATTGTATACCCCTATCATTGTACCCAGCGCTACGGAATTTGGCGGCGCTATACAAATAAATGATAATAATAATAGCATATGAGCCTACCTAGGTTTAGCTTTCAACTAAGAATACTAAGAGCACAAAGCAAAATTGGGGATAAAAGTAAATTGGAAAGTTGTTTAAATTGACATGCCCTATCTGAATCATGAAAGTTTATTTTGGACTTGACCGTTCCTTTAACCTTCTCTCACCCAAAGTAATCCTGAAACTCTGGCCTGTTGGGGAGGCCTGAGGGCAGGTTTGAAAACCAGTGAGATAGAACATCCAGGTTTAAATGACTCTATATTTTACTTCCATTATCTATTTTACTTTGTTATTTTGTTGTCCATTGTTGTAAAACATATCTATGTAGGTTCACAAACAGCAATGCACAACTTGATGATAACTGTAGATTGGTGGCTGCACATATATGCTTCTGTCATTGGTTCATGTGATGTGTGCAGCTAGCTCCCAGTAGTTCATTGATGTTCCTTTACCAAAAGATACCAAGAAAATTAATTTACTTTTGTAATTGAATTTACTTGGTAAGTTTATTTAAATGTTTTGCTATTTTTTGATTCATGAAGAAACTTTCATTTGCTTTCATGTCGCTTTTACAAAAATCATGTTAATTGCTAAAGCTTTTATTTTACCTTTTTTTAAATTATCCAACACATATGGCAACTCATAATAATGTTTAATTTATTTGAACTAAATATATTTATTATCTATGCATATTATTTTGACATTTATAACTAATTTATTACAAATTAGAGTCTAATGAAGAACAAACGTCAGATGCAGTTATATTAAACCTTTATAGCGTAGATGAAGGAGAATGTGAAGAAAAACAAAATATTAGACATGTGCGTTTCGTTTCGTTCCGAATTTAAATTCGGACGAATTTGTCAAATTCGGAGATTCGGATCGAATTGAATTTCCGAATTACCATAGCACTGAATCTAACGAATAAATCCAAATTAGTTCTGATTTATTCGTAACATTCGGATGGCCATGGACTAATCACAATTACACTAATATTGTACTGTATATTAGGTTATATCACTCTGCTATGGGTTACACCTAATATTACAGTACATAATACTAGTCTAATACACAGCACATCCCACCTAACACATACCGAACTTCCGAATTTACGAATCGAATCCGAACCGAATACATCCGAATTTATTCAAATCCAAATGAATCGGAACGAATCGAAACAAATGTATCCGAATTCGAATCGATCCGAAAACTAAATTCGAAAACATCCGAAACGAACCAAAACAATTTTTTTCGTTGCGCACAAGTCTACAAAATATAGCAATTCCTAATGTCAGACAGGATTTAACACTGAATACAGCATGTCTGACAGAGAAAATATATATACTCAGTCTACCTCCACCATCAGTTACAGAGCATCCTCTACCACAGGAAATAACCAGAGGTCACCTGAACTAAAAAGAGCAAGGACCCAGTAAAAAAGTAGTGTTTATTATCCTCACTTATTATTGTTAACATATCCAAACACAATTTGTATTTTATTTCATTTTTGTTTTCTTTATGGTTGTATGTGAGAAGTGTAATCAGGGAAGATTTGGTGATTTATGTTAATTAAGAAATATAAAAAATGGTTATGAAACTTGAAAACCTTTGTATTGAACAATTTTAATTGTTAAAGAGTATTAGCACATATTTTTAGGGATGCATACATTAATTGTTAAAGAGTATTAGCACATATTTTTAGGGATGCATACATTAATTGTTAAAGAGTATTAGCACATATTTTTAGTGATGCATACATTAATTGTTAAAGAGTATTAGCACATATTTTTAGGAATGCATACATTAATTGTTAAAGAGTATTAGCACATATTTTTAGGGATGCATACATTAATTGTTAAAGAGTATTAGCACATATTTTTAGGGATGCATACATTAATTGTTAAAGAGTATTAGCACATATTTTTAGGGATGCATACATTAATTGTTAAAGAGTATTAGCACATATTTTTAGGGATGCATACATTAATTGTTAAAGAGTATTAGCACATATTTTTAGGGATGCATACATTAATTGTTAAAGAGTATTAGCACATATTTTTAGGGATGCATACATTAATTGTTAAAGAGTATTAGCACATATTTTTAGGGATGCATACATTAATTGTTAAAGAGTATTAGCACATATTTTTAGGGATGCATACATTAATTGTTAAAGAGTATTAGCACATATTTTTAGTGATGCATACATTATCTTGTAGGTTTAATATAAAAAAGCTGTAAAACATAAAAATACATTTTCAATTTTTATATAAATTCTCAACCTGAGTAGACAATTGCTGTAAAGTTTAGAGTATGTTAAACGGACAGAAAACCCCAAAATTTTATTTTGTGATTCAGATACAGTATACAATTTGAAACAACTTTCTAATGCACTTCTATTATCAAGTTTTCTTTGCATTTTTGTTATCCTTTGTTGAAAAGCAGGAAGGTAAGTTCAGGATTACGCACGTGTCTGTATGGCAGCAGTTTTGCAACATTGTTATACATTAGCAAGAGTACTAGATGGCAGCACAATTTCCTGTCATGTAGTGCTTCAGGCATGTGCACTCTACCTATCTAGATATATCTTCAACAAAGAATAACATGAGAACAAAGCAAATGTGATAGGAGTAAATTGAAAACCTTTTTAAAATTGTATTCTCTATCTAAATCATGAAAGAAAATTTTTGAGTTTCATGTCCCTTTAAAGGCACAGTTCACCAAAAAATGTTCTCCCATTTAAATTGTACCCAATGATTCATTTTACCTGCTGGAGTATATTAAATTGTTTACAAGTAGCTCCTTTACCCAGATTTTGGCCTTTGAAATAGCTGATTTAGTTTGTGGTATCCCAACCTATACTGAAAGTTTCTATACTGGAGTCTAAGCTATTGAATAGCCTAAGTAAACACAGCCAGCAGAAGAAATTAAACTCACAGTGGGGTGCAGAATAGTTAAAGTGCCAGTAAACCATAAAAAAAATGTTATATAATTCTGCACATAGTGCAGAATTATATAACATTATAATAGCGCAAACTTTGTAAAACCAAATTTCCCATTTGAATTTAAAAAAATAACTGCTGTTTTACAGACCCGCTCTCTGTGATCTTCTGAGCAGGTCTGTTTTTTTCAAACAGTGCATCGGGCCAGCTGTATAGTCACAGCCCGGCCCGACCGCGCCATAGCACTAAGTGCAGCTCGCTCCTGCTGTCTGACAGAGCAGGAGCGAGCTGCACTTAGTGCTATGGCGCGGTCGGGCCGGGCTGTGACTATACAGCTGGCCCGATGCGCTGTTTGAAAAAAACAGACCCGCTCAGAAGATCACAGAGAGCGGGTCTGTAAAACAGCAGTTATTTTTTAAATTCAAAGGGGAAATTTGGTTTTACAATGTTTGCGCTATTATAATCTTATATAATTCTGCACTATGTGCAGAATTATATAACATTTTTTTTATGGTTTACTGTCCCTTTAAGTAATAAAATGATAACTTTCCATTGTTCTCTATATGTATTGAGCTTTAGTTTTCCAGACAAATATAAGATAAGGAAGCAAGCGTGTGTACACAAAGTGATAACATAATGAGATCTGATATTACCTGAAACTCAACCCATTGTAATAGGCTGTGGTTGAAAAGCACAAAACCAGCTACTTCATATACACAAATAAATCTGAAAATGCAATTTCTCATACATTTTATACACTGCAACTGGTATAACAAGTCATTGAAAATACATTCATATAAAAACAATTTTATTGTGTGCTGTCCCTTTAAGTATTGAACAAATCACTTATTTGAGAAGTAGTTGGTGCCTCTTTCTGTCCTAATTACATAAATTAAAAAAATACAAGTATTAATTTAAAAAATTAAATAAAGCACTCAAAAACCCCTCAGCAGTGCTCAGTGCTGGAGCTTACTATATGTCACAGTCACGGCTCTAAGAAGCATTCCATGCTTACAAGGATAAGCCCCACATCTCTTGGTCATCACAATGAAATAGAAGAATGTGACTTTCTGACTCTATCGGCTACTATTGTAACCCTCCTCAATGCTAAGCCCCCATAAGTGTAGTTCACCTGTTCCTCTCTCTGCGTCTCCAGGCTCCGCTCTGTGTAGCCACACTAGCAAGCTCCACCGCCTGCTTGCGATCGTCACTTGTGCAAACCGCTAATGGATTCCCAGTGCGTTAGTCAATAATTTAAAAAGAAGTGTGGCAGGGGATATTAGAAAGTTTAAAACATAGCCTTTATTGCATCCTTAAAAAGAGCATCATGAATGACGCGTTTCAGCTCAAGCCTTACTCATACACCTGGCTCAACAGTCTGATTAAGAACATTTAGTTGCTTGTGATGTATGAACACGATTATGTTAACCCTTAGTGGCCCACACTCTATGTACATCATAACATAGTTCCCTTAAGTATATATGTGTGCTAATATGTCTTTCCACTTTATCGGACAACATGCTTTGAGTGTTAAAGTTGTTACTTAGATACAGTTGTAATTTATAATATACCTATTTTCTGTAGATAAATGTTAAGTAACAGAGATTTTTAGCTTACCATATCCTGCTTCAGTGGGTCCCGGAATATTTTTTTTTTTCTCCATGTACAAGTGATCCCCTGTTATCTGCTTACATACAACCATAATAACATGAGTGAATAATTAGCAATGTGATATATACATTACACTACAGTCATTGAATCATGAACATACATTTATAGGGACAGTGTACAATAATGTTTATATAACTGCATGTAATAGACACTACCATAAAGAAGAATATGCACGGATGCTGATCTAAAAATCCAGTATAAAACCTTTTAAAAACTACTTAGAGGGGGGGTGTCAGAACAGTGATCCTGAGCAGTGACACATTGCAGGAGCTCTAGTTGAACTTTCAACTATCCACCGATTTTTGGAGACATTGTACAGCTATACTACTGCACTTGCACATTATACTATTACACTACCCAGTAGTGTACCAACTATTTCAATTTTGGCTGTATTTCTGACGCCAGAGCACTGGATCGGACAGAGGAGGCCTAGGGTGGTGGCCAACAACAGGCGATGCTACCCCCTCAGTGATCACACCCAAACTGACCACAAGTGCACCCTCAAATCTAGATAACCTTGTCTCAAAGACCTTTACCCCTATAATATGGAGGTGACTGAGAGTGGACTATATAAGAGAAGCAAAGCAGTGCTAACGGATTTTTAATATCACACCCAAGATGGCCACCAAATGGGAGATGAGACAACAACAAAGTCTCAACCAGCTACTTGAGAAATGTGAGAAATCTATGTTACAACTAATCGACAGAGCACAACTAGACTTCATTCAGAGATGATGTCTCATGGAGAATATAGGGTATATACCTAACGGAGACTCAGACGACAACTTCATAAATGGTGCAACTGCAATTATGACCGCAACTACAACAAACCATCAGCCAGAGATACCCCAACATTGGAGAAACACTTTAATAGCACCACAATAGTCACAGTATGCAATTGAGCCATCAACCATGACAAACATCATACCCGATGTTATCCTAAACCCAACCTATCTTTATACCAATGTTCCTAGACACTACTGGACCTCCGATCGTGTCACTGTAGGAGGGACATGATTTGATGCCGGTTGAACCTGTGCAGGAGTTTGGGGGGGACTCCTGGACAACTAAGACCATGGATAAAGCAAGTACCCTGCCTCACACTATCACTCCGGAAAACACTTACAGTGATCTTACCTTATCTACTGCAGCCACTAAAACTCCACGTGGTACTGTATGGCCCTTGGACTGTATAGAGGCACTGACCTGCAAACTTGAGACTTCTATCACTCTTGAACGGAATCACTCACCTCCTGGTAGGAGACTCTTTATTATTTTCTGTGGCCTTGCTTGACTAGCAAACTAACTTCTGGGACTGCAGCCATTTTGTTTGTTTTATTATAGCTATGCTTTAATGCAGATAATGTACTCAAAACGAGTTAGTCACATTTTGACTTGGTCTTCTTTTGTGTGTATCACTCTTAGTTTGTTTAAATGTTGATGTGCACTATCATGCTTTCTCTATAAAACTATGTTGTAGTAAAAGATATATTACTGACAAAACAGATTTCACTTACAATCTTTGACTTCAATCAGTGTGAACAGTAAATATAGCTTAACCTTCTACATGTAATTCTACTGTTGCCTGCTCTATGGCACATACCTTTAATGTACATGTTGGTCTTCTCCTTGGGGCTGGCGGCCAGAGCCGCGAGGGAAGACAAATTTAAATACTTTGATTACCAAAAGCCGTCGTGTAGTAGAGGTTATGGTTCTATATAACGCAATGACGAGCTCACTCTTAATTAGAAATAAATGAACCTATCAGACCTAGTTAAGGCTCGGCCACATTATTAATAACTAGGGAAGAGATGGTTAATGTTACAAATCAGCACGAATCTGTAGACACGGGTCTACATCTGATACTTTGGGGCATGGCTAGGAGTCTTAAAATCAGCACAATGTTATTAGAAAATAAGCAAAACTATATATTGATACAAGAACACTCCCATATGGACTATATAAATGGATCATCTACAAAAAATGTATCCAAAGAAAAATCTAATGTACAATGTCCCCCTTAATGTATGTTACCTGGATGTTCTATTACTTGTAAAGATCTAATACCATGATGTGGAGGTGTTAGTTCACGGACAAGAAGTGATAAAGGCAAAGGAAGAGAGGATGCATCACTTCTGATTGTCACATTTACAATTGGCCTTCAATATCTAGGAACACGTTTTCCTGTATGTTTTTTCTTTTAAATTTGTATTGATGAAAATATATATATAATTATTATTAGTTATACTTAGTTTCATACATAGAGATAGAAATAAATAAAATTGTATTAAATATTTTACAGATGGTTTCAAAGTATATTATTTTGTCAATTCTTTTTTTTTAAATCCATTTATTTATGAAAAACAATCATGACACATAACTTTTATTTTTTTGGTCATAAACTTACATAATACTATAATGCCTAATGCATTAACGTCGTATCTTTTTTTATTTTTGACACCCTATACATACGCCCTATTATTTCATAGATTATGTGACCGCTAGAGTCTTGAGCCACAAACTCCTCCTATGAATTTAGGAAAATATCAATCCATTGAATACACAAGGAGCAACATTTCACCATATGAAAAGGGTTTTGGTTTAGACTTTGACTCCATAATTGTATAAACCTGGAAAAATAATGAATTAAGTATGGCACATCATAATAAAGCATGAAGGTCAATTTAGCAAGCATTAGTATGTATATAAGTCTTATTTTAAACATTAAATCTGATTTTGACACTAATATTTTAAAGAAAATAAGTTTTTAAGCATAAATACATAAAACATTTTTTGTTGTGATGTGTTTACATGATATAAATGTACAACTTTATAACTTTGTTTAAAAATAAAAAAAACTATTACTTATAAATAAAACGAACACATCTACAAAGTAATTGTTAATGCAATTTATATGTATCTAGCTTGTAATATATAGCTGTTTATTGTAAATAAGAGAGATGATTATAGACATTGTAACCTTAAACATACATTAATTTTTATAATTAAATGTTAATGGTATACCAAAATAAATATACATGTGTAAATGTTTATTTGAATAAATGATTTAGGTTTGGTGTTTTTTGAACGATATTTATACAATTATTGGGTGTAGCTTGCAGTGCACCCCTTTTACGCCTTTCCATACATACTTCTTCTGGAAAGTCATCTCCTTCTATATATTCATCAACATCAATAGAACAGCCATGATTGATTGCTATATTATGCAGTAAGCAGCAGAAACATATGATTTTACCAACTTTCTCAATGGCATATACAGGGAGTGCAGAATTATTAGGCAAGTTGTATTTTTGAGGATTAATTTTATTATTGAACAACAACCATGTTCTCAATGAACCCAAAAAACTCATTAATATCAAAGCTGAATAGTTTTGGAAGTAGTTTTTAGTTTGTTTTTAGTTTTAGCTATTTTAGGGGGATATCTGTGTGTGCAGGTGACTATTACTGTGCATAATTATTAGGCAACTTAACAAAAAACAAATATATACCCATTTCAATTATTTATTTTTACCAGTGAAACCAATATAACATCTCAACATTCACAAATATACATTTCTGACATTCAAAAACAAAACAAAAACAAATCAGTGACCAATATAGCCACCTTTCTTTGCAAGGACACTCAAAAGCCTGCCATCCATGGATTCTGTCAGTGTTTTGATCTGTTCACCATCAACATTGCGTGCAGCAGCAACCACAGCCTCCCAGACACTGTTCAGAGAGGTGTACTGTTTTCCCTCCTTGTAAATCTCACATTTGATGATGGACCACAGGTTCTCAATGGGGTTCAGATCAGGTGAACAAGGAGGCCATGTCATTAGATTTTCTTCTTTTATACCCTTTCTTGCCAGCCACGCTGTGGAGTACTTGGACGCGTGTGATGGAGCATTGTCCTGCATGAAAATCATGTTTTTCTTGAAGGATGCAGACTTCTTCCTGTACCACTGCTTGAAGAAGGTGTCTTCCAGAAACTGGCAGTAGGACTGGGAGTTGAGCTTGACTCCATCCTCAACCCGAAAAGGCCCCACAAGCTCATCTTTGATGATACCAGCCCAAACCAGTACTCCACCTCCACCTTGCTGGCGTCTGAGTCGGACTGGAGCTCTCTGCCCTTTACCAATCCAGCCACGGGCCCATCCATCTGGCCCATCAAGACTCACTCTCATTTCATCAGTCCATAAAACCTTAGAAAAATCAGTCTTGAGATATTTCTTGGCCCAGTCTTGACGTTTCAGCTTGTGTGTCTTGTTCAGTGGTGGTCGTCTTTCAGCCTTTCTTACCTTGGCCATGTCTCTGAGTATTGCACACCTTGTGCTTTTGGGCACTCCAGTGATGTTGCAGCTCTGAAATATGGCCAAACTGGTGGCAAGTGGCATCTTGGCAGCTGCACGCTTGACTTTTCTCAGTTCATGGGCAGTTATTTTGCGCCTTGGTTTTTCCACACGCTTCTTGCGACCCTGTTGACTATTTTGAATGAAACGCTTGATTGTTCTATGATCACGCTTCAGAAGCTTTGCAATTTTAAGAGTGCTGCATCCCTCTGCAAGATATCTCACTATTTTTTACTTTTCTGAGCCTGTCAAGTCCTTCTTTTGACCCATTTTGCCAAAGGAAAGGAAGTTGCCTAATAATTATGCACACCTGATATAGGGTGTTGATGTCATTAGACCACACCCCTTCTCATTACAGAGATGCACATCACCTAATATGCTTAATTGGTAGTAGGCTTTCGAGCCTATACAGCTTGGAGTAAGACAACATGCATAAAGAGGATGATGTGGTCAAAATACTCATTTGCCTAATAATTCTGCACTCCCTGTAGCATATCTCCTCCTGGACGATCTAGACAACGAGAAACACATTTTTAAAAGCCCAAAGCTTCTTTCAGTAACACTTCACGTACTTCTATGAGCATCATTGTATCTTAATACTGCAGCAGTGTTTGGATTCAGCAGTGGTGTCAGTAAGTATTCTGAAAATGGATATCCAGCATCTCCTAAATATTGCATAAAATGTAATATGTTATTCAATTATTTAAAATGAACATAAAACAAAATAGTCTATTTCAGTCTGTATATTGAGAGTGAAATAAATTATATACATTTATGTCAAATATATATTTAGACGCCTCTAAAGTTATAAGATAAATTTGCGTCATTAATGTGATATAAAAAAAAATTCAAAACAAAATAGCAAACCTAAGAGCCACCCTTCTGGCATTTGTCCTTCAGTGAACTTTTTGTACAATCCTGACTGGTGAAATATTTATGAATCATGGCATGAGCCAGGAAAGTTAGAACATACACTAATGATCTTTATCATGGGGTCACACACCATCTTGACATTCAGTGAGTAAAAGTGCTTTCTATTATGATATATTTCCTCCCTTTGATGAGCTGGCTGAACAGCTATATGAGGGCAATCTATAGCACCAAGCACATTGGGAAATCCAGCAACTCTGTAAAATTTGGATTTGACAGGTTGCCATTCCTCCTGTGTGCTTGGCAAACATACATACGCCTAGATTTAGAGTTCTGCGTTAGCCGTCAAAAGCAGCGTTAAGGGGTCCTAAAGCTGCTTTTGGCCGCCCCCTGGTATTTAGAGTCAGGCAGGAAAGGGTCTAACGCTCACTTTCAAGCCGCGACTTTTCCATACCGCAGATCCCCTTACGCCAATTGCGTATCCTATCTTTTCAATGGGATCTTCCTAACACCGGTATTTAGAGTCTTGGCTGAAGTGAGCGGTACACCCTCTACCGACAAGAATCCTACCACCCATGGAAAGGCTGTAGTTAAGAGCTTTATGGGCTAACGCCGGTTTATAAAGCTCTTAACTACAGTGCTCTAAAGTACACTAACACCCATAAACTACCTATGTACCCCTAAACCGAGGACCCCCACATCTACCCCCTGATCTGCTGCCCCTAACATCGCCGACACCTACATAATATTTATTAACCCCTAATCTGCCCCCCCCCAATGTCACCGCTACCTAACTACACTTATTAACCCCTAATCTGCCGACCGGACCTCGCCGCTACTCTAATAAAGTTATTAACCCCTAAACCGCCGCACTCCCGCCTCGCAAACCCTATAATAAATAGTATAACCCCTAATCTGCCCCCCCAACGTCGCCGTCACCTATCTTCAAGTATTAACCCCTAATCTGCCAACCGGACCTCGCCGCTACTCAAATAAATGTATTAACCCCTAAAGCTAAGTCTAACCCTAACCCTAACACCCCCCTAAGTTAAATATAATTTTAATCTAACGAAATAAATTAAATCTTATTAACTAAAGTATTCCTATTTAAAACTAAATACTTACCTGTAAAATAAACGCTAATATAGCTACAATATAACGAATAATTATATTGTAGCTATTTTAGGATTTATATTTATTTTACAGGCAACTTTGTATTTATTTTAACTAGGTACAATAGTTATTAAATAGTTATTAACTATTTAATAGCTACCTAGTTAAAATAATTACAAAATTACCTGTAAAATAAATCCTAACCTAAGTTACAATTAAACCTAACACTACACTATCAATAAATTAATTAAATAAATTACCTACAATTACATACAATTAAATAAACTAAACTAAATTACAAAAAAAAACAAACACTAAATTACAAAAAATAAAAAAAGATTACAAGAATATTAGGCTAATTACACCTACTCTAAGCCCCCTAATAAAATAAAAAAGCCCCCCAAAATAATAAAGGTCCCTACCCTATTCTAAATTAAAAAGTAACCAGCTCTTTTACCAGCCCTTAAAAGGGCTTTTTGCGGGGCATGCCCCAAAGAAATCATCTCTTTTGCCTGTAAAAAAAAATATAACCCCCACCCCCAACATTAAAACCCACCACCCACATACCCCTACTCTAACCCAAACCTCCCTTAAATAAACCTAACACTACCCCCCTGAAGATCTCCTTACTTTGAGTCATCTTCACCCAGCCGGGCCAAAGTCTTCATCCGATGGGGCAGAAGAGGACATCCAGACCGGCAGAAGTCTTCATCCTATCCGGGCAGAAGAGGACATCCGGACCGGCAGACATCTTCATCCAAGCGGCATCTTCTATCTTCATCCATCCGGAGCGGAGCGGAGCCATCTTCTTCCAGCCGACGCGGATCCATCCTCTTCAACCGTCGCCTACTCGCCGAATGAAGGTTCCTTTAAATGACGTCATCCAAGATGGTGTCCCTCGAATTCCGATTGGCTGATAGGATTCTATCAGCCGATCGGAATTAAGGTAGGAAAAATCTGATTGGCTGATCCAATCAGCCAATCAGATTGAGCTTGCATTCTATTGGCTGATCGGAACAGCCAATAGAATGCAAGCTCAATCTGATTGGCTGATTGGATCCTTAATTCCGATTGGCTGATAGAATCCTATCAGCCAATCAGAATTTGAGGGACGCCATCTTGGATGACGTCATTTAAAGGAACATTAATTTGGCGAGTAGACATTGGTTGAAGAGGATGGATCCGCATCGGCTGGAAGAAGATGGCTCCGCTCCGGATGAAGATAGAAGATTCCGCTTGGATGAAGATGTCTGCCGGTCCGGATGTCCTCTTCTGCCCGGATAGGATGAAGACTTCTGCCGGTCGGGATGTCCTCTTCTGCCCCATCGGATGAAGACTTTGGCCTGGCTGGGTGAAGACGACTCAAGGTAGGGAGATCTTCAGGGGGGTAGTGTTAGGTTTATTTAAGGAGGGTTTGGGTTAGAGTAGGGGTATGTGGGTGGTGGGTTTTAATGTTGGGGGTTGTATTTTTTTTTACAGGCAAAAGAGCCGATTACTTTGGGGCATGCCCCGCAAAAAAACCTTTTAATGGCTGGTTAAAGAGCTGGTTACTTTTTAATTTAGAGTGAGGCGGTTTAGGGGTTAATAACTTTATTAGAGTAGCGGCGAGGTCCGGCCAGCAGATTATGGGTTAATACTTTAAGTTAGGTGGCGGCGATGTTGGGGGGGCAGATTAGGGGTTAATACTATTTATTATAGGGTTTGCGAGGCGGGAGTGCGGCGGTTTAGGGGTTAATAACTTTATTAGAGTAGCGGCGAGGTCCAGTCGGCAGATTAGGGGTTAAAAAGTGTAGTTAGGTAGCGGTGACGTTGGGGGGGGGCAGATTAGGGGTTAATAAATTTTATGCAGGTGTCGGCGATGTTAGGGGCAGCAGATTAGGGGTTAATAATATAATGCAGGTGTCAGCGATAGCGAGGGGAAGAGGAATAGGGGTTAATAAGTGTAAGGTTAGGGGTGTTTAGACTCGGGGTTCATGTTAGGGTGTTAGGTGCAGACTTAGAGAGTGTTTCCCCATAGGAAACAATGGGGCTGCGTTGGGAGCTTAACGCTGCTTTTTTGCAGGTGTTTTTTTTCATCCCAAACTGCCCCATTGTTTCCTATGGGGGAATCGTGCACGAGCATGTTTTGCCAGCTTACCGCTACCATAAGCAACGCTGGTATTGAGGGTTGAAGTGGCAGTAAATTCGGCTCAATGCACCCTTTTTGGAGCCTAATGCAGCCCCTCAGACAACTCTAAATACCAGCGTTGTCTTAAGGGTGCGTTGGGAAAAAAAGCTGCGTTAGCTACGCGGGTCTTTACCGACAAAACTCTAAATCTAGGCTATAGTGTGGTAGTATGAAAAACAATGCCTTCAACACTGTGTTCAAATGACAGGAGAATGATGGCTGGCTCATTCCAATTATAACACTGGACACTGACTGGAAAGATCCAGTGCCAAAAAAAATATAAAGCAGCAAGTATTTTAAGCATCCCAGGTATTGCCTTTATATAGGATGTTAAAGGCTCAAGAACTTCACAGATCCAATAGTAAAGCATCAGAAGTGACAAGTGAGTGAGCTGGAACCATTGAACAATCTCAGTCTGTTAATGCCTCTAGACTACATCTTGGTAGAAAGACTCTGGGTACCCAACATCATCTTCTTATCGGAATTAGTTCTGCTACTGCTGCATCTTCTACCTGTGTCCTTCTTCTGTTTTGAAGAACGTATGTAGAATGCTCTCCATGCTTCTAAGATCTATCACCAACAATGTTAAAGTATGTTCTGTCACAATACTGTTCTGTTTGTGCCTTTTATGCTGTTCGTGATTTGTCTCCAACACCTATTTATTCTCATTGTATATGTCACCTAAGAGCTGGCCAAATATATTTGCAAAATTTGACCTGAATATAGTCATGAACGTATTGATTCAATAACTGATAACTTTGAAAACTGGCGTAATAAATGACGAACAATGGTGAATCCACATGAAAGATAGCTGCAAATGATTTGATGCAAATGGTGATTGAGAGCATGTTCGCCACCTCTAACAATCCATTCATTTAATTGAGTATGTAAGTTGTTAAATTCTATTAGTGGACTTTGATGTGAAAATACATGCAGACAACGAGTTAACGCCTTGATAAATGGGAGGTTTTTATGTCAACCTAAACCTAGCCATGCCTTATTTGGTTTATTAAAGGGACATGAAACCCAAACATTTTCTTTCATGATTCAGATAGAGAGTACAATTTTAAACAACTTTGCAATATACTTCTATTATATAATTTGCTTCATTCCCTTGGTATCCTTTTTTTAAAGAAACAGCAATGCACTACTGAGAGAACGCTCAACACATCAGGCGAGTCTATAACATGAGGCATATATGTGCAACCACCAATGAGCAGCTCCTGAGCCTTGCTCAGTGTGCTTAGAGGAATATAGCTACACCTCACTGACGAGGCCCAATGAAGGCCAAAACGATCGTCTGGGGTTGCTGTGTTCCTTGTTCAGAGAGGAATTGCCTGGTATTTCGGCGCTGGACTGACGGTAATAGGCGGGATCAGACTGATATACTACAGGAAAGTTCTACTCTGTGAAAATCATTACTGGGCTAAAAGAAGCTGCACCCAGGTGGTAAATCACCATAGAACAGGCTAACAATGGTATTGAGCTAGTGGTTCCTGTGAGTGCGCTTCTTTCTGTATGTATTTAGTCTCCCTAATGGAAAAAAGGGGAAACCAGATGTGGACTCCTTGCTCAGTGTGCTTAGAGGAATATGGTTACACCTCACTGACGAGGCCCAATGAAGGCTGAAACGACCGTCTGGGGTTTCTGTGTTCCTTGTTCAGAGAGGAATTGCCTGGTATTTCGGCGCTGGACTGACCGTAATAGGCAGGATCAGACTGATATACTACAGGAAAGTTCTTCTCTGTGAAAAGCATTACTGGGCTAATAGAAGCTGCACCCAGGTGGTAAATCACCATAGAACAGGCTAACCATTGTATTGAGCTGGTTATTCATTCCTGTAAACGCGCTTCTCTCTGTATGTAATCAGCTCCTGAGCCTACCTAGGTATCCTTTTCAACAAAGGATAACCAGAGAACAAAACAAATTAGATAACAGAAGTAAATTGGAAAGTTGTTTAAAATTGCATGCTTTATAGAAGTCATGAAAGAAAACATTTGGGTTTCATGTTCCTTTAAGTTATTTCAATCTATGCTGCTAACTGTATTTCATTATATTTTTCATCTGACTCCAGTTTAAAATTCTTTGTGAATATAGAAACTGGAATTTGTATACTGGGTACGTTATGTGCATTGCATATTTGAAGCCTTTGTGAAGCAGAGAACAAGAATCTTTTCAGTTATGCTCATTAATGGTTTGCGATCTGTTTCAACTCTAATATTTGTTAACCTAGAATTAATGATTAAACTTTTTACATCCTGTCATAATCGTCAACATTTCTTTATTTATTCTGGGTATATTTGCATTGGGATGTAGATGCATGTTACAGTCCTGTCCTCCTAAATTAGCACTGCATCTTGGTGATGAAATATTGTAATCCAGCTTTAGACAAACAATTATACAGGAAGCCCTGGACGACACCTATGCAGGGGAAGGGCTATTGACCCCTGTATAGGTGAATAAGAGGGATGGGTTGGGAGTTAAGGGGAGGAGATAGGCGGAGTTTGGAGGACAGGGATAAAAGAGGTGGGGGTGGCCAAAAAAGAGCGCCAAGAAAAGTTGGAGAGAGAGGGTAAGTGTGGAAGAAAGCTTGCTTTGTTGCACACTTACCTGATTGCACCATGGCAGCGAATCCGGACCTGTTAGCAGCTGTAACGACCTTGGCCCAAGCCAGAGATGCAGAGTGGGTGATGGAGCAACTCCAGACAGTAGGAACTACTCCGGTAGCAGATGGGGCGACGAGGAGCAGGACAACACAGCCTCCTGGGACTAGGCCTGTCAGGAGGGCCAGACCGCCGGAAAGACTGAGCCCGGAGCTGGGGGGCAGGGCCATGACGAGGGGCCTAAGCCTTAGGAGAGGATGCTCGACGCCAGCAAAGCCTGCTGCTGGGGCAGGACCCGCATTGGCTGAGGAGGCCACTTTGGGAGGAGGAGCTGGAGGCGGCTCCACCTGCCGTGTGGGTGGTAGGCCGGGGAGTCGGGCAAAGGAGAAGAGGCAGCCGTCGGATGGGGCTGCGGAGAGAGGTGAGGCGGAGACATTGTGGTGGAGGACTTGGGAGATCGGTGGTGGCAGCGTGCGGGGGAGGTTTTTGGAAGGAGAGCAGGTTTGGCTGGACCTGTGTGTGCAGGTGGTGCAGTGTGTGTGCCGGATGGGCCCTTGATGGGTGGGGGGCAGGTGTGTGGGGACCATGGGGGTACTTGTAATAGCAGGAGGGCAGGCATTGATGAGCCCCATGTTAGGGGGTGGTGAGCCCGGTAAGGGGTTGAAGTGATTTAGAGGCGGCATTTATTGAGGGATAAGGGGAGGGCTGGTCCCCGGTTCAAGGGCTGGAGTCACGGGGGTTACCATTTGTACCAAAGTACCTAACTTAAAGAGAATAAACATTTATTAGTCAGGGCTCCAACATAGCAACCAGTACTGGTTGGATTGTGAGCGCAATTACCCTCAAAATTAATGGACACAGTGTTTATGCTAAACTACCGATAGGCGAACTACAGACAGGTCCTAGGCCAAAACAGGAAACCAGCTGCCAGCCCCAATTATCTCAAGTCCCTGAACTAGGATAAATTATACAATGGGAACTATAAAGAGTGGAAAACCCATACAGGGATCATAGAAGTCCATTTAAATAAACAGTAAAGGCTCTAAATCTATAAGATTATGTATGAGTATATATATATATATATATATATGTGTGTATATATATGTATGTATATTATGTATGTATATATGTCCCCCCTTCCTCCCCCCTCCTCCTCTTCTCTCCCTTCCCTTCCTCCCCTCTCTTCCTCTTCTCTCTCCACCCCCAGGTGGGGGGATCAGGTATCAGTGGCGAGGGAGTGTCAGGGGGTGAGTGGGAGGGTTTGGACTAAGGCAATGAAGTAAGGCTGTCTCTCAGCCAACCCCCTCCCACACTCTCTTCTCATTTTGTATTACAGAGAGACCCCGGTCCAGTGACGGCGGGCCTGCTAGGCGGGCGACGCCTGCTGAAGAGTTGGACTTCAACGACATGGACATAGACACCATATTTCTGGGGGACTCCTACAATGAATTCGAAGAAGAGGAGCATGGAGAGGTAGAGGAAGCTGGACCAAGTACGGCAGACCAGGTAGGGGATATGAGAGCTTTGGCACAATTGCTGCAGTTATGGTCGCCTGGTGCTGCCGGGAGCATAGGGGGGATGGTGGGGAGTCCTGGTCAGGACACGGACAGGAGGCAGCGGAGGGTGGTCAGCAGGGCCAGACCGGGTACGGGACAGCCTGGTCGGGCCGGTTCTGAACTTATGTTTTCTCTGCAGGCTGGAAGGGAGGACGGCCCCAGAAGTGGGGTCCAAGAATCCGGAAGGGCTGGGAGCAGTAGACGGTGAGCGAGATCCCGCTCGCCAGTGGATGCCTGGAGGGTAAGAGCCTCGCAGACATCACCAACGTGGGGGAGACTGAGGGTGCATTCACCTGAGCGATGCAGGGATGGGAGAAGGAGAACGGACAGACGGTCTGTGGGGACAGAGGAAGCAGAGAACAGAGGCAGCAGCACTGCGGCACCCACTATGGCACAGTCTTCGGCAGGTGAGGTGCCAGGGACAGGGGCTAACACTTCGGTGAATAGTAGTACAGGGGCTGCTAGTGGGAGTTTGAATTTGGTATTATTGAAGGGGTTAAAAGACTTGGTGGCTCAGGTGGAAAAACAATGTAGCGAAGGGGGTGGGGTGGCTGGAGTGTGGGGACAACAAGAGGCCCAAAGCTCAGGGGACAGCGCAGCACCCTCAGCGGCAAATGGGTCAGGGGGGCATTATTAAGGTGGCCAAAGGGGCAATGAGCAGACCGTGCTTGTGCACAATCAGGCCTTTGGGCATTCATTTAATGCAAGAGATCAAGGAGAAGATTTGGAAGAGGGAGTTTTTGGAGATCTTTTCGTTGCTTCCTCTGGAACAGTTTGTGGAGATTAAGGAGGGCCCGAAGGCAGAGCAGGGGAAGAAGGAGGAGGAGGAACGCAAAAAGAGATACAGTAAACTACCAAAGACGTTTGGAAATTGGTCGCGGGCCTTTTGTATCCTGGCTAGTGTGACTGCGGAGAAGTTCCCAGAACAAGGCTCCACATTGTTTTGTTATTTTGATGAAATATCATCGGCATACCGCACATATGGTGGCATGGCATGGTGGCGGTACGATGAACAGTTTTGGCAGCGTATAGCAGTACGCCGGACATGAAGTGGGACGACCGGGACATGGGGATATGGTTGGAGATGATGACTCCGCTTTGTGGCGGGCAGTCCTTTCATGGGGCAGGAGCAAATACTGGGGGGGGCTTGAGCAAATGCTGCAGTGGCGCTCAGAAAAGGGCTGTGTTTCCAGTTTAATGACGGCCAATGTCAGTTCGGTGGGGCATGTAAGTATAAGCATGAGTGCTCAGGTTGTGGGGGAGGGCATGCATACTCAAAGTGCTTCAAGCGGTGTCGAATGCCAGCTAGGGCATGGGACATGGCTGTACAGGGTGCGGATGCCGGTGAAGGTCGTAACGATGGTGCCGTGGTTAGACGGTTACGCTAAGGGGGTCTCGAGGAGGGGAGATGCAAAACTGCTGTTGACGGGTTTTAATCTTGGGATTTGGATTCCTTTTAAGGAGGGGGCAGGGTCAAGAGGGTCCGGTAACCTAAAATCAGCAAAACAATTCCCAGAGATAGTAAGGGGTAAGCTGCTGAAAGAGATTTCATTGGGTAGGATGGCGGGTCCGTTTAAAGAGCTTCTGTTGGCGAATCTGAGGGTTTGACCATTAGGGGTAGTTCCCAAAAAATCCCCGGGCCAGTATAGGATGATCCACCATCTGTCATATCCAAAAGGGGCTTTTGTGAATGACGGGATTGATCCTGAGTTGACAGCAGTTCGCTACGCATCGTTTATGCGTAGCGTAAGGTGGTGGGATTTGTTCAATCGGCTGGTAAGGGGGCGTTGTTGGCTAAAGTTGATGTTGAGGCAGCGTTTCGCCTGTTGCCAGTGCACCCCAGATGTCATCACTTACTAGGATGCCTGTTTGATGATTCGTATTTTGTAGATTTGTGCCTGCCGATGGGATGTTCGTTCTCCTGCTCATATTTTGAGACATTTAGTCATTTTGTAGAGTGGGTGGTGAGGCAACAGGCGGGTTTGGAGACAGTGGTCCATTATTTGGACGACTTTCTATTTGTGGGCCCGGATGGGTCATGAGATTGTGAGCAGCTCATGGCAGCATTTATGAGAGTAGTGAGGGATTTTGGCATTCCAGTGGCGGGGGAGAAGACGGAGGGCCCGACGACATGCCTGAGTTTTTTGGGTATTGAGATTGCTTCAGTCAGGATGGAATGTAGATTGCCGGAGGACAAAATAGTGGATTTGATCGAGACAATTGAAGGGGCATTGGGAAAGCAGAAGCTGAAACTGAGGGAGCTCCAGTCGCTGATTGGGAGGCTCAATTTTGCATGTAAGATCATTCCGGTGGGAAGGGTGTTTATGAGGAGTACATTGTCCCAGGCGACGGTAGGGGTGAAGGAGCCTTTTCACCACATTCAGCTGAAAAAAGAGCTCAAAGAGGATCTGAAAAGTTTGGTGGGGTTTCTTGAGGGAGTTTAATGGGAGGGCGTTGGTCAAGGAGGAAGGAGTGCAAGATTCGGATCTGCATTTATTTGCGGACGCTTCGGGGGCCATTGGTTTCGGGGCTTATCTAGATGGTAAGTGGTGTGTGGGTCAGTGGCTGGAGAGGTGGGTAGAGCTGGGTTTAACAAAGAACCTCGTCCTCTTGGAGCTTTTCCCGCTGGTAGTGGCATTGCATGTTTAGCCGCATCTGTTGTTGGACAAAAGGGTGACATTCCATTCTGATAATATGGGGGTAGTGATAGTTTTTTTTTTTTTTTGAAAATAATTTTTATTGAGGTAAGAGAAAAAAAATTACATCAACATTGTAAATATGTCTTGACATATAGTGGTGTCAGTGATAACAATAACACAATGCTCATAAAGAAGATATGCATAAACTCAGATATTAATATACAGACATTAACATCGCAGGTTCAGTGAGTACTCTGTAACCAAGTTATGAGCTAAAAGGCGAGAACTTTTCATCGTTCAGAGAGTGACTTAGATAGGTCAAACATATTAAATCTGAAGCTATAATCATAGAATGGAGCAATAATATATGACAAAAATTAGTGTCAAGAACATATTGTAATGAAACCTCGGGTTTTTTTAACCTGTTACCTGAAAATAATAGGAATATTCCCCCAATTGCAGAAAAAATCTATCAGTGGCTGACCTGTTTTAGGCTAAGTGTCACAATATGGGGGGTTAGCAAGATGGGTTTTTGTTTTAGGGAAGGGGAAGGAAGTTCAGCGGGCAAGAGCCGCTCTAAATAAAAGAGGGGAATAGGGGGGGGAGGGGGGGGGGAGCCAGTTAGGGTGCCCGTCCTGTGTAATTTTGGGTTCCTTATAAGGAATGGTAACTCTAGTTAGAGATGTATAGAGAAGAGAATAGAGATACATACATGTGATATCCCTTTAAGACTTTCTGACTATCAGCACTTCCCCCTATTTAAGGAAGTGCTTTTCCATTACTCAGTGCCTGAAAATTAAAGTGGATTCTCTCATCCTGTGTTTCTGCTTATACCAAGCAGTGTATTTTTCCTTTCAGGTCTTTACTATTATATTTTTGAAGGCTGTTTGTATCTCATAGTTGCTGCACTTCTTTCCTGATACTTTTGGTCTGATACTCCTAATCGTATCCCTACTCTACCGGAACTCATTCCACTCGCGGCTGAAGCCACACTCACACAAGCTGCTACCGGGACGCCGCTCTCTACTTTTCTCCGGTTTAGCACTTACTCTGCTGTTACTACCGCTCTCCACGCTACACCATCGCTCCAGGGGAAATCTGGATTTGTCACCACGCTGGTTTGGGTATCGGATTGTATACAAAGCATAAGGTTTCCAAATATAACGCTAAGTGTCATTACTTACCTGAGGTGTATTACACTGAATTAACCTCCTCCTTGCTGGTCTATATTGCGTGTGTGTTGGAATTGTAAATATATTTTAGAGTGTTTGTGTGAGTGCGTGAAGCTTATGGAAAGATACTTGAACATTACTTTATATGAAGTTAAACTCCGCCACTACAATTCTTATCCTGAATATAAAGGAATTTTTCTCATTTTTTCTTTATTGATAATATAAAAGAACTATTGTCTTTACTTTAGAGGCTTAATAAGTCTCTCTCATTACATTTATTATTTCATACATTGTGGAATATACCATACTTTTTCATTTCAATTACTAAAAGTAAATGCTCACCTTGTACATGCTAGTAGAATAAGTTATATTTACTTGCTGTTAACAAGAATAGAGCTACATTCCATTTATTTCATTTTTTATTATCATACTCTGAAGTTGGTTAGACAAAATTATCACAGAATTTTCAGGCCTTAAAAAAGTTTTTTTTTTATTGGGAAGATGGATCCCAATGAAATTAAAAATGAATTTTCTAATATTCATCAAAAACTAGAATATCTTGCTAGAGCCTTAACAGAGGTACAAACTGAAAATAAAGCTCTCAAAACCCTAATAAAAGATTGTATGTCAGGGAAAGAAGCAGGAGTTGCTGAACCTCACATACAATACCCACAACCCTTCTCTGGCAAGCGCAGCGAATTCAGGGATTTTAAAAGTGCATGCAAACTTCTTTTCTCACTTAGACCTAAAACATACCATAGTGAAAGGATAAAGGTCTGTACCACTATTTCCTTCCTCCAGGGGGAACCACGCTCCTGGGCCAATAGATTTTTCGAAAGTGAACATCCAATATTAGATTCACTTGAAGAATTTTTTCTAGCCATGACTGCCTTGTATGAGGATTCCCATACTCAATTAACAGCTGAAAATAAATTAAGATCTATGAGACAGGGGAAAAGAAACATTGAAGAATATATCACTGAATTCCAAATGTGGATAGATGACTCTCAATGGAACGAGATCAGCTTGAAGAACCAATTCAGATTGGGCCTCTCTGAATCCCTTAAAGATGAATTGTCACGATTAGAGATGCCTGACACGCTGAATGGTTTGATGAAATTAAGCACCACTCTGGACCGAAGGTTACGTGAAAGAAAGGCTGAAAGAGCTTCCTATGAAGTTGTACCCAGACGTTCATATCCCTGTTCTACAACCATGGAAAAAGCTGTTTCAAACCAGATTCCTATGGAAATTGGAACTATAAGGGGTCCTCTAACCCCAGAAGAAAAAGCCAGACGCAGATTAGAAAATCTCTGTCTTTATTGTGGACAAAAGGACCACTCTGTCACAAATTGTCCATCTCTACTAAAAGGGCTCCATGTACTAAGCAGTCAGCGAGCTACCCGCAACAAATCTCGCGTCAAAATTCGCAAACTGATATGTACAAAGCCGTCAATTATGTTAAAACTCGCATCTTTAAAATTGCGAGCGTACTTATCCGCCAAACCTCGCTACCGCTCCATTTTTCACTGTAATTAGACACATTTGACCACCAACTCGCCAAAAACGAATGTACTAAAAAATCTATTTGTCCGCTCGCTACAATTTCCGCTCCCACCTCGTTATTTTTGCCTCGCCACCTTTTAGGTGGCGGGCAAGGTACAAAACAATAGGAAAGTCAATCTAGACGCCAGTCTAGACATATATAAAAGGCAGTAATATCAGCATTGTACTTACAGCATAACTGGCGTCTAATTTGTCTCTCATTTCCATGTACATAAATTGCGCCCAATTTGTCGACTGTAATTAAAGAGTAATCTATTTAAATTTGTATTGTATAGTTGTCAATCTTTATAATTATTTTTATATTAATATTTATATATTATCAGATCCAGATGAAGCCATATCCAAATTGTAAATAAATATTACAAAAATAACGCTCTGTTATCACTCTTCAAAAAATTTTGAACAATAATAAAGTTGTTTAGATAAGTTGAACTTTTATAGGAGCAAAATTCTATTCCCGCGACTACTATGATGTTCGTGACACCTTGCATGTCACGTGTTAATAATTGGCCAGACAATTCAACTGAAAGTTAAGTACATCAGCTTAGTCGCGGCGAGCGAGGCGTCAAATTTATCAACAATCCGCAACTGCTCGCGGCGGGCTAGACTTGTCTATTTATTGGGGGAATATTAGTACATAGCGACAGCGGACACCATTTCGCCCGCGGCGAGTAACGGCGAGTTTATCCGCGTCTACAATGACGGATGAATTGACTGCTTAGTACATGACAGAAAAAGGGTAAGGGTAGTTTCAACCACAATATTTTTCACATTACCCAAAATCCACATCTCACTCTCACCTTTTCTTTACAGTGGGATCAGAAAAACGTGCGATCTAACGCTTTGATTGATTCTGGGGCGTCAGGAAATTATATAGACATAGCATATGTTAAGCTTAATAAAATTCCAATTGTTGCCAAAACACAACCTGTTTCAGTTAAACTTATTGATGGTTCTATCATACAACAGGGCCCCATTACCCATCAGACAATCCCTTTACTCATAACAACTGACCAAGGACATTCCGAATATATAACTTTTGACCTCATACCTATCTATATGCATACTATCATCTTAGGTTTTAGTTGGTTACAAATACATAATCCCCATATTGACTGGTCATCACCACAAGTAATCTTTGACTCTGACTATTGTATAAAGACTTGTTTTCCCTATCAGGTAATCTCTACTATAGAACATGAGCTACCTCAAATTTATCAGGACCTGGCAGAGGTGTTTGACCTCAAGGAGGCAGAAAACCTCCCACCACATAGGGAATTTGACTGTCCCATTGATTTAATACCGGGATCTCAAATACCACATGGAAAGATTTACCCTCTTTCACAAGAAGAATTGGTATATCTAAGATCATATTTAGATGAAAACCTGCGAAAAGGGTTCATCTCACACTCAACATCCCCTGCTGCTGCAGGACTATTTTTAGTACGCAATAAAGATGGAACAATAAGACCAATCATTGACTACAGGGCATTGAATGAAATAACAATCAAAAATAGGTATCCTCTACCTCTCATACCAGAGTTACTCAAAAGATTAAATGAGGCCACGATCTACTCAAAATTAGATCTAAAGGGCGCTTATAATCTTATTCGCATAAAGGAAGGACACGAATGGAAAACTGCGTTCAGAACCCGTTATGGTCTTTTCCAGTATAACGTAATGCCCTTTGGTTTAAGCAATGCTCCCGCAACCTTCCAACATTTTATCAACGAGATTTTTCATGATCTAATGGATATCTGTGTCATCATATATCTAGATGATATTCTGATTTATTCGAAATCTTCCATAGAACATGAAAAACATGTTAGGTGGGTCCTTACTCGTCTCAAGGAGCATAAATTATATGCAAAGCTGGAAAAATGTGTTTTCCATGTATCTAAGATAAAGTTTTTGGGTTATATAATAACCCCAAACAAAATAGAAATGGATCCTGAAAAAGTAGCCGCAATTAAAGACTGGCCTATACCCACTACAGTAAAAGCATTACAGCGATTTATTGGTTTCGCAAATTATTACCGTAAATTTATTAAAAACTTCTCCTCAGTGATAAAACCGCTAACACAATTAACTAGTATAAAACAGCGCTTTAAGTGGTCTGAACAAGCTCAGAAGACTTTTGATAGACTTAAGGAAATGTTCACAACAGCTCCAATATTAACACTGCCTAATTTTGATCAACAATTCCTGTTGGAAGTTGATGCATCGAACACAGGCATTGGAGCTATTCTTTCACAACAAAATGGGGAGACAGGTGAAGTTCACCCCATTGCGTTTTATTCAAGAACTTTGACTTGTGCTGAAGCTAACTATAGTGTTGGAGACAAAGAACTCCTTGCTATTAAGTGTTCACTAAAACAATGGAGACACCTACTAGAAGGATCAGTAATTCCATTTCTTATTTATACTGATCATAAAAATCTAGAATACTTAAAAATGAATAAAACTTTAACAGCTAGACAAGCAAGGTGGTCAATTTTCTTAGATCGCTTTAACTTTTTAATAACCTATAAACCTGGGAGTCAAAACACAAAAGCAGATGCACTTTCTCGTATTCATGAGTTACTTCCTCATGAACAACCTAACTTCACTATCCCACCAGAAAAGATAATAGGTACCTTAACACCCTTAGAAGAAGAGATTTACACTGCTCTAAAACATGATTCAATACCACTACAGAATTGTTCTAAAGATCCTACTACAGGTCTTTTTTATCATGAGGAAAAGTTATACATACCTGAGAAAATAAGGTCATCCCTTCTCACACACACCCATGATGACATCATATCTGGTCACCCAGGTATACAGAAAACCATTGAACTTACCCGTCGTAAGTTTTGGTGGCCAGGGATGAATAAAGACATTTATGACTACGTCTCTAGGTGTGAGAATTGTGCTAGAAATAAAATTGAACATAAAAAACCCATAGGGTTACTTAGACCTCTGCCCATTCCAGATAAACCATGGAGTACTATTGCCATGGATTTTATAGTGGAGTTACCTGCATCACAACAATATAACACTATCATGGTAGTAGTCGACCATTTAACAAGACTGGCACATTTTATTCCACTCAAGGGATTGCCAACTGCCATGACTACAGCCAAAGTATTTCTTGATCAGATTGTAAGACTACACGGTTTACCCTCTGATATTATTACAGATAGGGGTACCCAGTTCACCTCTTCCTTCTGGAGATCTTTGTGTAAGCTACTGAAAATTGATCATCGCTACACCACTGCTTTCCATCCACAGACAAATGGGTTGACAGAAAGACTGAACCAGACCATTGAACACTTTTTACGTTGTTATATTTCACATTTACAAGATGACTGGCTAATTTACCTTCCTATGGCAGAATTTACTCATAACAATTCATTGTGTTCCTCTACCAAAACATCCCCCTTTTTCGCAACCTATGGGTACCATCCTAACACTATAACCTTGTCCCACAAAACAGTGAATTCCCCATCAGCTTTAGATTTTTCTTCCAAACTTCAAGATAGATTGAAAGTATTGAAAACACATCTAGCTGAGGCTAAAGAATACCAAAAGAAATACTATGATCGTAAACATTCAATTGGACCTGAATATAAAATAGGTGACTTAGTGTTACTCTCTACTAAGAATCTTAAACTTCAGGTCCCCAGCAAGAAATTGGCTAACCAGTTCCTGGGACCCTTTCCTGTAGAGCAGATAATAAATCCCAATGTGGTCAAGCTCACATTACCCAAGGATTACAAGTTTCATCCCACCTTCCATATTTCATTATTGAAACCTTTTCATTCAATGACACGCACGACAGTTGATCTTCCGCCTCCTATCTCGGTGGATCTTCAAGAGGAATTTGAGGTTGAATCGATACTGGATTCTAGGATTCGACGAAACAGATTGGAATATCTCATCAGATGGAAGGGTTATGGTCCAGAGGATGATTCCTGGCATCTTCATTCAGAGGTTCATGCTCCTCGTTTGGTGAAGTCATTTCATCACCGTTACCCCCTTAAACCTGGTCTGGAATCCCCGGGGGTGATTCCCTGAGTAGGGGGGCATGTGATATCCCTTTAAGACTTTCTGACTATCAGCACTTCCCCCTATTTAAGGAAGTGCTTTTCCATTACTCAGTGCCTGAAAATTAAAGTGGATTCTCTCATCCTGTGTTTCTGCTTATACCAAGCAGTGTATTTTTCCTTTCAGGTCTTTACTATTATATTTTTGAAGGCTGTTTGTATCTCATAGTTGCTGCACTTCTTTCCTGATACTTTTGGTCTGATACTCCTAATCGTATCCCTACGCTACCGGAACTCATTCCACTCGCGGCTGAAGCCGCACTCACACAAGCTGCTACCGGGACGCCGCTCTCTACTTTTCTCCGGTTTAGCACTTACTCTGCTGTTACTACCGCTCTCCACGCTACACCATCACTCCAGGGGAAATCTGGATTTGTCACCACGCTGGTTTGGGTATCGTATTGTATACAAAGCATAAGGTTTCCAAATATAACGTAAAGTGTCATTACTTACCTGAGGTGTATTACACTGAATTAACCTCCTCCTTGCTGGTCTATATTGCGTGTGTGTTGGAATTGTAAATATATTTTAGAGTGTTTGTGTGAGTGCGTGAAGCTTATGGAAAGATACTTGAACATTACTTTATATGAAGTTAAACTCCGCCACTACAATTCTTATCCTGAATATAAAGGAATTTTTCTCATTTTTTCTTTATTGATAATATAAAAGAACTATTGTCTTTACTTTAGAGGCTTAATAAGTCTCTCTCATTACATTTATTATTTCATACATTGTGGAATATACCATACTTTTTCATTTCAATTACTAAAAGTAAATGCTCACCTTGTACATGCTAGTAGAATAAGTTATATTTACTTGCTGTTAACAAGAATAGAGCTACATTCCATTTATTTTATTTTTTATTATCATACTCTGAAGTTGGTGAGACAAAATTATCACAATACATGAGATGTAGGTGACTTAAGCAAGCGCCCCTCTCCTGGGGGAGCGCCATCTCTTGGCAATGTAGGTAAAGTGAATAGGGGTATGACCCGCAGGCAACCAGTACTAGCGGGAAAGGGAGGAGAGGGGCCTAGTAGAAATAATCTTCAAATAGGCTACATAAATGGAGTATATATAACTGGAGGTATGAATACAATAAGGTTGGTGAAATGTTCTCTACTAATGGCATAGTTAATTAGAGACAGTAAGCACATAGCGTGTTATGAAAAGTAGTAGATATATATCAGGAGCCGCATTGTCCAGTACTAGGATAGAGGAGAAAATGGACATCACGAAAACTGAAAATGGATCTTAAAAATTAAAACATGATAATCCTCTAACAATATGTCTCTAGGGGTTATCGTAGCCAAGCGTTATACTATGATGAGTACAGACATATTTAACTAACCCTTTGAGATCTGGTATAGAGAGCAATAAAGCAAATTTCAGTCTCCTTTCCTCCATTCCCTTTTGTGAATGTGGGTCGGCAAATTTTACAAGTCTAAACTTTGTGCAAAACTGCAGGGATGTATACGTGTATATATATCTGAGTGACAGAAGCAATTAGTATTTAAGGAATAATCTATACAACTAATCTAACTGCTGTGAATAGGCTAACTGTGTATACTATATGAATTAATGTGGCCTTATTTAACAATAGAGTTGAAGGTGAGAACCCATATGGCTATAGAATTATTAGGAAATGTGGATCATAACAGAATACCTGATAGAATAGTAACGGTTAGCTGAGGCAGCATGAATATAACAGAGAATTAAGTGGGGTCAGGTTAAAACTAATGGAAGTCATATTCTATTATGTATAGTAATTTAGAACTTCTCCCTTGGCTTAACATCTCACTGTGGTTGCAGCTCAGAGTTGTCCTGGCTCCTCAGATTACCCATGTATCTCTAGCTCACTCAAAGCCATGTGAGAGAAATTTACATTTGAAGTTGTACAAATATTACAATCCCAGACAAATATTACAATCCAAGACACATTAGACCCAACAGCTCAATTAAGACATATATACAATAGCATTAACTATACAAGTAAGAGAAAAAAAATAATACAGGGCTAACAGGGTATATGATATACATGAAGCAATAATTATGAACTAGAGACTTTCCTCAGATAGAGGTGCTCATTTTAAAGAGTCATAGTAGAAATAACTCAGAAGAACTGTCAAGCTAATTGACCTATGTTCCAAGTCTTATAATAAAGACCATCTTATCTAAATCTGTTATAAACATATGCAAAGGAAAAGTCAACCCTATAAACAGGAAATAACTGGGGCATTGGGGCCAGTGACATAGCAATATAACTGTATCAACAAATAAGCAATTGTGTGCAAGGAGTGCTAACTTTCCTATAGTGGATTCAGCATGTTAAACAGTGAGGCAGCAAGGGTACACCTATTTCCAATAAGCACAGTTTATTGGGGACATAGTATATAAATCTGGAAAGAGACCATTAAAGATAGATCAGTCCCCAAGAGTCCTGTGTATAAGGGAAACGAAGCGATAAGATTCCCCTCTTTACCCTGCAGAATCTGAAACATCAGAGAGTAAAGTCTTCATAACTGGCTTTAACTATTATATCTGTGCAGCTTGGAGGGCAGAGTATAAAGTCTAGCTGTGGGGTCTCAGGGAGAGCGAGTGTTAGGGTGACCCATTCACAGCGGTACAGCAGAACGCCTTACCCCACTCCGGATCTGGTAATAAGTAGAGGAGCAAGCGAGAGGCTCAAGCGTGTGCCGTTTTTTAAACCCTCTCTCTGCATCCAAGATCGGAGCTGCCGGCCTACTGTATCTACATTTCTAAGGAGCCCCGGTTCTCTGCATGGGTGCTGAAGGGCTGCTTTAAGAAGGACAAAAGTGTCTCTGAGCTGTCGCCGGCTTCTTACAGACTGTCGTAATGTGTCCATTGATTCCTTGGCATGGGAGGGCTCTCTTCTCAGAGGATTGAAGCTGGTGTCTCCAGGTATACTCCATGGATGTTGCGGCGTGTTCTTATTAGTGAGTAGAGAGTCAGGGTTACTAAACTGAATGTCTTGGGGAGGGCCGGACAATGTCGCAACCTCTTTACTAGCTGCCGATAAGTTGGATGCCGGGAGAGCGCTCAAGAGCTGTGACTGAGCTGTACGGTGGGGATCCTGTCTTGGCATCATAGTCAATCGGCTGTAATTGCCAGTCTCCTCCGGGGAGTTGTCGTCTCGCCTATGCTTTTGAGTTGCTTTGTAGGGTGTCTGAAGGCTCTCCCCAAAATGCGACTTCCTCCTTACTAGGTCAATTAAGGTGCAGAGTTCTCGGTGTAGTGAGGTAAAGTGATCCTCTATTAGCTGCGCCACTTGTGTCTCCCATCTATCAAGGTACTCCATGTATAAAATAGGATAGCCTCAGGGTTATATATGTGGGGTTTAAACGGTCAGTCGCTGTAAAGTTGCTTGTAACTTGTTAATGCGACGGCCTGCTCCTTCTTGGCGTAGATGGTGAAGTGAGATGGTGTAGGCAGTGTTAATAGTTCCCAGGATCAGGGCCGCATCTGGTAGCAGCGCTGTGTCGTAGCTCCCGCTCAACTCAACTGTATAATCTTGGTATCTCTGTGATCTCACATTTTTATAGATCAAGTTGTATGAATTTGAGATATCAGATTTTAGGAGAAATTGCAATAGGATTAAATTTATGAGTTATACAAGCGGGAGCTCTAAGAAACACGTCTGTTCCTCTTCAATGGTAGCTCCGCCCCCGGTAGTGATAGTTTTGAATAGGCTGTCAGCATTGTCACACCCGGTGGTTCATTTGCTAAGAATCTTTGTACTGAAATGTATGCAATGCAATGTTTTGTTTAGAGCTTTACATGTGCCAGGGAAGTTAAATGAGGTTGCTGATGCACTTTACCGTTTGCTACTGTGCACAATAACCATGACTTGCTTGATCTCCTACATACTTGTTGCTCACCTATGTGAACGAGTGACCAGGTGTAAATATATCTATATAAAGTTCCACAAACTTGCCGGAGTTTGAGGAATTACTCTATAGGCAAGATTCATCACAACATGCGTGCACCAATTGGTTGTAGGCTTTCGCATTTGAGCCTGCAACTCATATTAAACTGCTGCTTCAGAAACCCTCCCCACCAAACTAGAGTTGGTGGATGAAAATTACCCCAGATTCATTCAGCTGGGGTAATTGACAAATGAATGCTAGATAGAATGAGGCACTCAAAGAAAATATTAGTCTGAAAATAACATGTAAATGGATCTTTTTAAAAGTTTCATTAGTAACATGTAAATAAATAGCTTCAAATATTAGTTATTTATAGGATATCCTATAAATAACTAATATTTGAAGCTATTTATTTACATCTTTTAGGCTGGCATAGACTATTTATAATTTATATTCTATATAAATAATTTTTCAATAGATATGGTCTGGTTTAGTTTATTAGTATCTAACTATCCCATTTATTTCTTTGATTTTGTATCTACGTTTTTCAAGTTCATTCTTTATCCTATATGAATTTCTACATATTGATTGTTTTTTAACACTAATGTATAATCATGTTTGTACATATGTATTTATGAACTGGTGTCACAATTTTTCTATTCAGTAATTGTTTAGCCTATCTGCCAAGACTGTGCATATATTTATCGATTTATATATTTATTTGTCCATGTCTCTAGTTCCTACATTACCGTTCTCCACTGCATGTTTTTGCATATATACATATATTATATCCCCTTTCTTAATCAGCTTAGAGTAATAAGTTTGTTTTTAACCTTGCATAAGGTGCTCTCCTTGAACACCTGTTAACTGTCTATGACTACGGCCACACTGGGCCGAAACCGGTCAGACCTTTTTACTGTTCTCTTTGCTGAGAGTTCTATGACCATGTTTTATCCATTGGAATTTTTTCAATAAAGGCTTGCTTTTTATACTAACGTATTTGGATATCAAGTGACTTGACTTTATCCCTACCCTGGACGAGCATTGGATACACTTTTGTTCTTATGTTTTACTGTGGAGTACTGGGACTCCACTTCCGCTAGCACGTCCTGGCCGACACGGGCTACAGCTGACCCGGTTGATTCTGACAGATTGGAGAAGGCGTGCGCAGTTGTGAGAGGCTGAGCAGTGTTATTTGGCATGAAGTTGAAGGATCTGTGTCTGACATCGAGGAATACAAGCAACGGATGGTAACAGCGGATCCCCGGCACTGTGAGTACGCACATTCATGCTTGGTGATGTGATGTTTGAAACTGTCTGTTTTGGCCCGGCTCTATATTCTCTGCTTTGGAGAGGAGGAACTTTGTTGGTTGCGAGCCTGATTATCGCTACTTATATTTGAGCTGTCAAGCCGGAACAATATGCTGCATTTTCTCCTGCTGGTTTAATAGCGGGCTGTCTGGGAGATTTTTCTTCAGCGCTGGGCCATTCAGAAGTGCTAGGGGCTTTTTCTCCTGAAGTCTGAAGTAATCGCTTGGAGGTATATTATTCTAATTGCCCCAATAGCTGTCTGGAAAAGTTCCTTTGCCTGCATGATTTTGCACAGTTTTATAAGCTAGGAGGAATACGCTGTCCTGTATCCTGGGTCTGTTTCTGTACTTCTATATATATGTCTTTTCCATTTAACACTGCATCCCTCAGCACACAGCACAGCCCTGAACTTTGCCTTGCTGAGCAATGTTTGTTGCTCATTTTTTGATTATATATATATATATATAGTATATATTATCTTTTTATATTACCATCTCAAAGTGTTTACTGTCCCTTAAGCAGCACAGGATGGCCAAAGTAAAAAAAATGACTGCAATGGTAAGAAGGGTGACAGAGACCAAAGGGAATCACAACAGGAGCAGAGGGGCGAAATTACCCACAGGTAATCAACATTGCACACAAACGCAATTTTGCGCTCGCATGCAATCCTGCCCCCTGCCTGTGCACAGCCAATCACGCACGGGCAGGAGCTGTCAATCTCATCGGTCGGACTCGACCGCAGAGATTGAATTTCGCCACCTTAGAGGTGGTGAAGAGGTTAAGGAAGCGGCGGTCTGGTGACCGCTGCTTGATAAATTACGGCGAGCAAGTTTTTGTGAGAACTTGCAGCCGTAGGGCTTTGGTAAATCGACCTGCACGTTTTTTCTCCAAAAGTCTGTATGTATTGAGAGGTAGTGTGAAGTGCTTGCTGTTGTTTAGTTTTGCTTTCATTAGTCATGTTACTTTTGCTTCATGTGTAACCGTGTTCCTGGGAAGTACCTGCTTTTGATTCTGTATCATTCCATATGGTTTAGTTAGGATTAATGTAGTTTTTATGAGGAGATCCTCTTCTAGAAGATTTTTACTATGTATGTTTTCCCAATTGTAGCCTCTTTTTTCATTGTCTTCACAACTATGGAATGTACAACTATTGAGCTTAGCCAAGTGACTCATCATCTATGGATTCTATTTTCAACCCCCCCAAATAATAAACGTATTTTTTCTTTCTTAACCCTTTCGCTACTAAGCCTTTTTTACACCCAAGTGCTGAACCAATTTTGCGCTTTTTTGGCTACCTGCAATTAAAACCCTATTGTAGGTCAGATTTCACACCACACACATTATATATATATATATATATATATATATATATATATATATATATATAGTTTTTTTTTAACTTGCCCAGCAGATTTACAATATATCATTATTTTAATTATAATTCATGGCATGGGAGATTGTTGAGGCAAAACTGTAAAAAAATATTTATTTGAAAATAGCCCAGTCACCACTGCTGTTACTGTGATTACCATACTAAATTATCATCAAGGGTAGCCACGTGTGAAATCGGGGCCAAAACAGGCTTTTTGGGTGTTATAATATAGATTGGAGAGGCCCCATCATGCACTGCAGAAAAAAAAGCACTTTTTTTGTTGCAAGGTGTTCACTTTTACTAAACTATACAGACAAAATTAAGAGAGGGACTTCTACTAGAAAATTATCTTTATTGGGGGTCTAGATATACTAGATTTTTTTAATTATGTATATATCCCATTTCCAAGCAAAATTTCCATGATTTATTTTACTTTATTTTTATAACATCCACTGTGTTGAACTGCTCCAAGATCAACATCATTGAAAGAACAATTCTCTTTCAAATGAGGGGTCTTTTTAGGTTTGTAGCTGCTATGGGAGCTGAGATTGAGGGGATTTAAGAACCTCCACCCATCCAGCTCTGTGGCAGCTACACTGAGCTTGCAATGTCACTATGCACGTACGTGGTGATGTCACCAGCAGTCCCATGAAACCTGGGAGTAACGCCCACTAGGCCACCAATAGATCCTTGGCCTTTAGCGCTGGGGTTCACCGAAAACAGCATTTTAACGGCTATCCACCTGCATGACGAAAATGGCCTGTCATGTGCCTGCAGGCTGAAATATGCATGACGTCCTATAGCCCATCTTGCACATCAAAGGGGTTACAATCGCTTCACTGACAGTCCAGGCTCTTCATTTTTTCTTAAGTGCTAATAAGAAGCTGAGCAGCTTTCTGTTCCTCTGTCTACTTGACAGCTTCGAGCCCAGAAATGTCAACTCCCTAGAGAGGTGTACCTAGAAGTCTCTAGACTTAAGATCAAAATGTGACACCTCCCTTTTATAACTACTCAAGCCATAAAACTTTTTACCCTGCATACCAGGGCCGGATTGGCCTACCAGGATACCAGGAGATTTCCCGGTGGGCTGCAGCAGCTGGGGCTGGAAAGCTACAATTTAAAGGGGTGATTAATGGATACATTTGGTTTGTAGGGCTGCTATATAACATCAATCTGATATTTGTATTTAATACAAAGTAATATAATGTAATTCTGAAACAATATTGGGGAAGGAGTGTCCCAGTAATCCCCTATGAGAAAAATGGGGCATGTGCATTCTAACAACACAACGGAAAATAGGGCTGGTCTTCATATTTTTCCAGGGCTGCTTTTTATTCCCAGTCCAGCCCTGCTGCATACACATACAAACTGAAAATTTTAACCAGAGCATCTAAATGCAGTAGAAACTTTTTAGTGTGCCCTATAATTATAATTAATTGTGCAGAGTCCAATATTAGCGTGCTCATTGCTCTCATACTATAAGTGGTCAGTTAAGAGTTTCACTCAAACACCATACAAAGTACCACTGTAAAATGTAGCACTTTTTGAGATCTGATGTAAATGATTATTGCTTGCTAGTTTGCAATGGAAAACACATGAAAATGTTATCAAAATAAAGGATTTTTTGTATTTAGACTGAAAGGGACACTGAACCCAAATGTTTTATTTTGTGATTCAGATAGAGCATGCAATTTTAAGCAACTTTCTAATTTACTTCTATTATCAAATTTTCTTCATTCTCTTGGTATGTTTATTTGAAAAGCAAGAATGTAAGTTTAGATGCCGGCCCATTTTTGGTGAACAACCTGGTTTGTCCTTGCTGATTGAACAGCACCAATAAACAAGTGCTGTCTATGGTTCTGAACCAAAAATTTGCTGGCTCCTTAGCTTAGATGCCTTCTTTTTCAAATAAAGATAGCAAGAGAACAAAGAAAAAATGATAATAGGAGTAAATTAGAAAGTTGCTTAAAATTGCATGCTCTATCTCAATCATGAAATAAACGTTTTGGGTTCAGTGTCCTTTTAATACTTATGGAACAAAGACTTATTAATCAAAAAATGTTTTGCTGCAGAATTTAAGGCATATGATATATAGAAAGGGTAGGACTGGAAAGGGGTCAAACGTGTATGTGTATTAAATTAGAAAAAAAGTAATTTAGTGGATTTTTTTTTGCTCGCCAATCACGGGCACGATCCGATATACGGCATAGTTTGCGGCGCAAGCGAGGGAACACGCGTCGCCCGCAATTTCAGCTCGCATCTCGAGCTATCCAATATACGGTGCCGTCACATGCTAACGTGCCGTAAGTCGGATAAACCAGCGATGTCCAGATCTGCGCAAGTACAAATTTCTGGCGTCACCAGTGACTTACGGCACGTTAGAAACTGCTGGCGCCTACAAAACCTGACTAAAGTCTAAATCACCCGCACTGTCTAACACGCCTCACTAACATAGCCCGACACGTCTAACACGCCTCCCTAACATAGCCCGACACGTCTAACCCTCTATCCGCTATCCCCCCTCACTATCCTAACAATAAAATATGTATTAACCCCTAAACCGCCGCTCCCAAACCCCGACGCAACCTAATAAAGTTACTAACCCCTAAACCGCCGCTCCCGGACCCCCGCCAGCTATATTAAATCTATAACCCCCTAAAGTGAGCCCCTACCCCGCCGCCATCTATATTAAATTATTTAACCCCTAAAATACTAAACTATCCCTACCACTAAACCTAAGTCTAACCCTACAAATAGCCCTGAAAAGGGCTTTTTGCGTGGCATTACCCCAAAGTAAACTGCTCTTTTGCCAGCCCTTAAAAGGGCTTTTGGCGTGGCTTTGTCACAAAGTAATCAGCTCTTTTGCCTACAATATAAATCCCCCTACACCGCTGCCACCTATAATAAATGTATTAGCCCCTAATCTAATCCCCCTACACCGCCGCCAGCTATATTAACTATATTAACCCTAATTATATTAGGGTTAATATAGTTAATATAATATATATATTATATATATTAACTATATTAACCCTAATTATATTAGGATTAATATAGTTAATATTGTTATTATAATATATATATTAAGTATAACAACCCTATCTAACTCTAACACCCCTAACTAAATTCTTATTAAATAAATATAATTCATATTATAAACTAAAATATTCCTATTTAAATCTAAATACTTACCTATAAAATAAACCCTAAGATAGCTACAATATAATTAATAATTACATTGTAGCTATGTTAGGGTTTATATTTATTTTACAGGTAAATTGTTAATTATTTTAACTAGGTATAATAGCTATTAAATAGTTATTAACTATTTAATAGCTACCTAGTTAAAATAATTACCCAATTACCTGTAAAATAAATCCTAACCTAAGTTACAAATACACCTACACTATCAATAAATTAAATAAACTACAAATATCTATCTAAAAATACAATTAAATAAACTAAACTAAATTACAAAAAAAACAAACACTAAATTACAAAAAATAAAAAAAAGATTACAAGATTTTTAAGCTAATTACACCTATTCTAAACCCCCTAATAAAATAATAAAGCCCCCCAAAATAAAAAAAATTCCCTACCCTATTCTAAATTAAAAAAAGTTCAAAGCTCTTTTACCTTACCAGCCCTTAAAAGGGCCTTTTGTGGGGGCATGCCCCAAAGAAAACTGCTCTTTTGCCGGAAAAAAAAAAACACAATACCACCCCCCAACATTACAACCCGCCACCCACATACCCCTATTCTAAACCCACCCAAACCCCCCTTAAATAAACCTAACACTACCCCCTGAAGATCTCCCTACCTTGTCTTCACCACACCGGGCCGAACTCCTCATCCGATCCGGGCGATGTCTTTATCCAAGCGACAGCAAAGTCTTCTTCCATCCGGCAGCATCTTCCATCAAGCGGCATCTTCAATCTTCATTCGTCGCTCCTCTGACGCGGAGCATCCATCCCGGCCGACGCCTGAACGACGAATGAGGTACCTTTAAATTACGTCATCCAAGATGGCGCCCATCGAATTCCGATTGGCTGATAGGATTCTATCAGCCAATCGGAATTAAGGTAGAAAAATCTGATTGGCTGATTGAATCAGCCAATCAGATTCAAGTTCAATCCGATTGGCTGATAATATAAATACTATAGTAACTATATTAACTATATTAACCCTAATATAATTAGGGCTAATATAGTTAATATATATAATGTAATAACTATATTAACTATAATATACTTAGGGTTAATATAGATAATATAGCTGGCGGCGGGGTAGGTAGATTAAATTAGGGGTTAATAATATTAATATAGATGGCGGCGGTGTAAGGGGCTTACATTAAGGGTTAATACCATTAATATAGGTGGCGGCGGTGTAGGGAGGGCAGGTTAATGGGGCAAAAGAGCTGTTAACTTTGGGGCAAAGCCCCGCAAAAGGCCCTTTTAAGGGCTGGTAATAGAGCTTATTACTTTATTGATATTAGATTAGGGGTTAATAATATTAATATAGCTGGCGGCGGTGTAAGGGGTCAGATTAGGGGATAGATCAGGTAGATGGCGGCGGTTTTAGGGGCTCACATTAGGGGATAGATCAGTTAGATGGTGGCGGTTTTAGGGGCTCACAGTAGGGGGTTAGTTTATGTAGATGGCGGCGGTTTAGGGGTTAAATACTTTATTAGGGATTGCGGCGGGGGATCGCGGTTGACAGGTAGATAGACATTGCGCATGCGTTAGGTGTTAGGTTTTATTTAGCAGATCGCGGTTGACAGCTAGATAGACATTGCGCATGCGTTAGGTGTTAGGTTTTATTTAGCAGATCGCGGTTGACAGGTAGATAGACATTGCGCATGCGTTAGGTGTTAGGTTTTATTTAGCAGATCGCGGTTGACAGCTAGATAGACATTGCGCATGCGTTAGGTGTTAGGTTTTATTTAGCAGATCGCGGTTGACAGGTAGATAGACATTGCGCATGCGTTAGGTGTTAGGCTTATTTAGCAGCTAGTTTAGGGAGTTAAGGGGTTCCAATAGTCAGCGTAAGGCTTCTTACGGCTGCTTTTTGTGGCGAGGTGAAAATGGAGTAAGATTTCTCCATTTTCGTCACGTAAGTCCTTACGCTGTATATTGGATACCAAACTGCGCTGGTTTGGTATACCTGCCTATGGCCCAAAAAACTACGGGCGACGGCAGAAATATACACGCGTAACTTCTAGGTTACGCCGTATATGTGATACCAAACCCGCGCAAATATTGGCGTCGCCAGCTTTTGACGATTTTTATCGGATCGACCCCCACATTAGAGCTTGATGGAAGGGAAATTGGAAATGAACTAATTTAGTAACTGAAATCACTTATGCAGGAGATGTGCTACAGGATGAACAAGCTGAACCATAGCCGTGTAGAATGACTGCAGCCAGGTAAACTCAGTATAGCTAGAGAGTAGTCAGAAGTCTTGCAAAATGGGATAAACAGTAGTGGAGTCCAGAGAAACTGGGTAGGGGCCTGACACTCAAGCATTATCCAAAATTAATTTTACTGCATGCCCCATAGAAGCCTATTTTGTGAGGGATTTAGCTCACCTGCGCTATCCGACATACAGTATATATATATGTTTGCAGCTGTGAAGTCTTTTTTACATTGTGCGATCACTTTCCATTTACCTAATTTACAAAAGTCAGTTGTTCCTCCACATGGATCTACGTTGATCTGTGAGGGAAAGACGCATGATCAAGGAGTCTATAAATACAACCAGGAAATAAACCCCATTTTGTGGACACAGGAAACTTTATTGGACATTGCTTTTCCAACCATACTTGTGAAGAAACAATAGAAGTTTGTTGGTATAAGATATTGTCCAATGTAAATCTGTAACCAAATAATATCCAAGTAAGGAACTACAGAGATAAATTGAGCACTTACCACTGATTTGAGAGCCCTCAGAACCTTGTTAAAATTTCTGTGGCTGTGGCTAAGCCAACCATTGGGGTTGTTGGGGAAGGTAAGTTTGAGAAAAAAACTTTTAATGATCCTTGTAAATAGTCATATGAAAGTATGCATCCTTTACATCTAATGAGGAAGTAAACTAACCCTGTTGAAACAGTGGAAAAATGGTACGAATAGTATCCATACTGAAAGTAGGAACTCTCTAAAAGTTGTTTAAAGTTTCGAAACTTAAGATAGGTATGAAAGTGCCCTTTTTTTGGAACTAGAAAGAGTATAGAATGAAACCCTTGGGTCCATCCCAAATCTGTACCTGAAACAAAAACTTATATAAGTTCCAGATCAGTAACACATAGAAAAAAGTCCTTTTTTACTGGATGTTTCATAACAAGAGATAGAAGAAACCTTCCTGTAGAAGGTCTGAACCTGAAACCTATTGTGTTTCACTGAAACACTATGTTTTATACCCAGGGATCATGAATCAACTGAAACTAAGCCTGTGAAAAAAGGCTTAACCTGCCCCCTACTAGAACTAAATCTAGAATGGGGTGGAACCTTCATGTTAACTTGGAGGAGGAAAATGGCTTCCTGGATTGTTAAAAGAGGAAAATTACCTTGATTAATGAACGGAATGAATTCAGCCAACTGGCCACATTATTTGTCCTCATTATTATTTGTCCTGGAGAAGAAACACATTTTTTTTCACAGTGACTGTAGAGATTATGGTATCTAGACCAGGACCAAATAAAATGTTCCCCTTAAAAGGAAGAGAAAAAGGTAACCCTTTAAAAACATATCCACAGACCAATATATTAGCCATAAGACTCTCCTAGTCAAAAACAGATAGAGCCATGTTTTTAGTGATAATATTAAATATATCTAGGACAGCATTGCAGATAAAGGAATTAACTAGTATAAAAAAAAATCAAGAAAATCTTCAACTGTAAACTTTTCTGACATTCAGTGAGAAAAGTCATCAGACCAACTGCAGCTGAACAGGCAGAATGGAATTCCAGTTAAAAAATTAAACCCTGCTTGATGAAAAGATTCAAATTTTTTATCCAGTAAGAAATTACTGAAAGTACTATCCTTGAAAGGAAAAGATCTACATTTAGGTAAAGTAGAAATTGATATATCTACTATTGGAAATGTTTCCCAAAGCTCCAAGTTAGAAAACTTAGTGGTAAAGCTTAGGCACTACAACATCGCAGACACAGGTTAATTTCCCAAGTCAATCTTCAATGACCAGTCCAGGGGCCTACTTAGGTTTAGAGGGATTTTTTTTATGAAAGGCTTGAATGACTTGGGGGGTGGGCATGAATGTCTTGGGCAGGCACCCAAGTTGCACCAAAGCTCAACATCATCCAAGACATGTAACAAAAACAGGCATGGGGAAGATCCTTTAAAACTTAGTAAAGAGAGTAAAAGGAAAGTTCAAGCTTAGACTATTGTATAGAAATAATCGCAGAAATAAACTCTGGGACAAGAAAAATCTCAGAAGACTTTGCAGACGGCTTAAAAATCAAATCAAGATGTTGAACCGTTTTTCTCTATAGTTTCCATTGAGGTTGTAAAGCTTGGAGATTTTTTTATGTTACCACCAGTTTCCACAATTTACCACCTCAATGGAAACTAGTCCAAAGCTTGTAAAAACCTCTTGCAATAACATGCATAAATGTACAAACATAAAGGAAGAAGACTTATAGGGGCAGATTTATCATTGGTCTGTCCGACATGATCCGCTCAGCAGATCATGTCTGACAGACATCGATGAATCCCAACAGCATACGCTGTCGGCATATATCATTGCACAAGCAGTTCTTGTGAACTGTTGTGCAATGCCGCCCCATGCAGATTCGTGGCCAATCAGCCTCTAGCAGGGGGTGTCAATCAGCCTAGTCTTATAGGATCGGGTGGATTGATGTCCGCAGCCTCAGAGCAGGGGGGACCAGTTATGGGGCAGCTGTCTTAAGACCGCTGCTTCATAACTGCTGTTTCCGATGAGCCTGAAGGGTTGTGCGGAAACAGGGGCATCACGCTCCATTTGGAGCTTGATAATTCGGCCCCATAGACTTGATCAGGATTAAAATCCTGATCGTCAGAAAGTAAATGGCCTTAAGATAAAAATTCAAAATTGACTTAAATCTGATCCTTTAAAAGAGACATAACCTATCTTACCTCTTAGAGAAGCATTAGTAGCAGATGTACTTACTAGAGACTGTGTGCAAGTAGTAGTTTGTCAGCATTTAAAGGGACAGTCTACACCAAAAAATTTCTTATTTAAAAAGATAGATAATCCCTTTATTGCCCATTCCCCATTTCTGCATAACCAACAGTTATATTAATATACTTTTTACCTCTGTGATTACCTTGTATCTAAGTCTTTGCAGACAGCCTCCTTATCTAAGTGCCTTTGACAGACATGCAGTGTAGTCAATCAGTGAAGACTCCTAAATAACTTCACGGGAGTGAGCACAATGTTATCTATATGACACATGTGAACTAGCACAGTCTAACTGTGACAAACTTTCAAAATGCTCTGAGCTAGGAGGCGGTTTTCAACTGTTTAGAAATCAGTTTGAGCCTAGCTAGGTTTAGCTTTTCAAAAATACCACCAAGGGAACAAAGCAAATTTGATGATAAAAGTAAATTGGAAAGTTGTTCAAAATTGCATGCCCTATCTGAATCATGGAAGTTTAGTTTTGACTTTACTGTCCCTTTAAATAAAGGAGGCATAACTGTCAAACCTCATAAATGGTAGAGCTAATAAAATCTTAAGAACCTGGAGTAAAAACAGAGGTTCATCTCTGTGAGAAACATAAAGGGAGGAAATGCAAACTATAGTAGTTTGACTATGCAAATTAAGATCAAAACATAGGAATGTATAATGACAATCCTGATTATGTAAAATAACTGTATAATATAAACATTGTGTATGGCAAAGAGAAATGTGAAACACAAATCTGTAATATAAATATATACAGTATGTGAAGGAAATTAGCTTAATGCTGCCTGTGAGACTCCTTCTAGTATAAGCATAAAAATGTTAAGACTTGCAATAAACATATAACATATGTATATATATATAATGATAAAAGCGAGCTTTAGGAAAGCACCTTTAGTGCTAACAGTTGCCGCGCTACAGCTGAAACACTGAGGAATAAAATAAAGCTGCATCATAAATAAAAAAGTAAAATAACATAGAAGGGAGATCCATAAAAATTCCTAACACACAAGTCTACATACACATTAAAACATAATTATGTAAAGTGCCAAAAATAGAAATTATTACAGATGGTGTTTATTTTTGTGACTAGACAAGTGTTCCCTGGCTATGATTTACATATGTGTATGTACCTTCTAATAGCCTGCAGGTGGGCTATATGAGTCCCTGAGACACTTACCTGATATGCACACACTCTACCATGCTTACACAGCTGCAGAAAAACTGTATCCAGTAGAGAGCCCATCCAGTGCTGTGCAACAAAAGCAGAGAATATCACAAAGTAGTACAACGACGACTCAACAGGAGGAGGCTAAGGGAGAGGTCCCCGAGACACCTGTGGCAGGTTTGTAACCAACTCCCTTATAAAGAAATAGTGTCACTACTCAATACTCCATACTCCCTTCTGCCCTTTTCCCAGCTCTGAGGGGAAAAAATGGGTCTTAAGTTGGTCTCAGATCCCCTGTTAACGAAGAATATGGAGCACCTCTATTCTTAACCTCCTATGGAGGCAAAGAGGAGATACCAGAAAGGTAAGAGGGATTAAAAGCTTTTGGAATGTTATGTATCTTTACCTCTTCTTAGTGGTCAGGAGTTGAATCCCAGGTGTAATGGCTTGTGGATTCTCACCACCTTATGAAAGATCTTTTTTGCTGCTGCTGACAGTAACACTAGCTACGGCTATTGATTCATTTGTTTAAGTTGCAGTCTAGCTGCTCCTCTGCTGCTGTAAAAAAATTCCCCATAGGGAATAAGGGGTTAACAAATATATGTTAACAAAAAAATAATGCTGTCAAAATTTGAAATCCATAAAAAAATCTTGGATGAAATAAAAAAAAAAATCCCACAACAACTGAAGCATGAATAATGATTTATATTTTTTTGGTCTCTCTACATCTAAATCTACCATGCATACAGGTGGTGTGTTTGTATTTATTCAGTTCAGAGAATAACACTACCTATTAAACTCCAGCAGTAGGTAAATCAGTTTTTGCTTGCTGTAATTTAAAATTTCCACAGGGTAGTATTCTTTGGAAAGAAGCCATCTACCGGTGGCATGTTTTGCTAAGTGTTTCTGGCATCAAGTGACATCAGCATTAACTGACTGGTCTAATGCCAAAGTTATCCCAACTGCCATATTTACAGCTGCCAAAACTCAACAGTGTCAATCTGCAGTTTATGATGAACAAGTATCAATGAATTAGTAATGTGATATGACAGGAATTAGTCTGAATTTGTACATTTATTTAGGCAAGGAGCATCAACAAAATAGTATAGAAGGGATGCAGGAGCATGTTTTTTAAAAGACAATGTTTTCCATGAATCACACTGAAGCAGTGTCCTGTGAGAGAAGAGAAGAATTGGCACAAAAAAGGAATCTCATAAACCAAAATACTTCAATATAAAATTATTAAAATTATTTTAACAAGTCCTAGAAGTAGACAGGGACAGTAAAACATAACCAGGGGCTTGGCTTAAAGTCAAGGAGTGACAACACTAGAGTTGTGATCAATCCTACTGGATAAGAGCAGGTAAAAAGCATAGTATAATCAATGCCCCAGAGTTTCTACAGAACAAATTATTGATCTATCGAATTAACTATCGATTAATCTATCTATATTTTCTCATTTCAATTTTTCTATTATATACTATTATGATTATGGTTGCCTCCCAGCCAGTATTTTAAGGTTCAGGTAAATGTAGATAATAAACAATATATACAGAAATAATGGTCAAGTTATGGTGAGCATGATAAATCAAATCAAATCAATCATATATGAAATGTTCATTAAGGGCCTGATGATCAAAGCTTTTCCTGCTTGAGAAGAAATTGTAGTGCAGTCTTCACAGGGGCTGAACTCACTGAATGCTTAAAGAAAAATGGAGGAACTCTCCAGAACTGAGAGATCTCCCTAATTTATGTGGGCCTGATATTCAAACGCTCATAGAGAGAAATCATGCAAATTTTTGGGGATTTTTTTCAGACCTTAAATTGTAATGTAGGTGTCACTCCTATGGATAAAAAACCCTGCATAGTGAGATAAATATCTTTCAAATTTAAGTTTCTAACATTTATTTTGGGACCTCTCCATACTGACGAGATGTCTTAGATCAACTCACCTGAGGGCCAGCTTTTGAATATCAGGCCCTGTATCTGAAGGAGAAACAAGCACAGTGCTATATAGCATTGCATGATATGTGAGTTTTGTTACACTTTGTGTATTGTATTTTATATTAATTTACACTTTAGATTGGATCCTTTCAGTATAATCACATTATTAAGATTTGCACTTACTAATTTAAATTTTAATACATTTAGATTTTCATCCAACAGTGATTTTTCAAAGTTTCCGTGCTACTTTAACAAATTAGGATCATACTTTGTATATTTCTGTGTATCTTTTACAACTGACATTGCACGTTGTATTTTCTCTATTGTAAAATAAAACACAGCTTCAGAAAGTGAGAGGGACCAGGTAGTTCCCTGGGTATGTCTGAAGCTCTCTCACAAGTCTTGTGAAATATAAGCATTGTGAACAAGCTGGTCTCACTGATTTTTCTTGACAGCTGTATGCAGGTGAAGTTTGCTCAAACTTATTTAACTGACTGAAAATTAATATATACTAAACTATAGGCAAAAGCAAGTTAAATTGTAGTGAAAACATTTCAGTTAATTTATAATTAATGCAAACTGAGCCTTTATATAGATCCTCAGGTGTTCTACAGTTACCTTTTCTCTCTCCTGTGAAATTCTGTATTCCAGAGACCTTCTATACTTTATATGAAAGGCATCTCTCATCCCTCTGGAACTTCCATTTTCTGCCCTTTTTCTTTTAGAATTCAGTGAGTTCAACCCCTGTGAAGTCTGCACTATAATTTCTCTCCAAACTAGAAAATATTTGCTTATCGGGCCTAAAGAAAGTAATGAAGCTCTCTGGGAAACTGAAGCTGTAAGTTTTTCAGTTTTATTTTTAAATAGCAGAAATACAATGTGCAATGCAATTTGTAAAATATACACATCAATATACAAAGTATGACCCTACAACATTACACAGAATCTGTGAAAGCTTAATCAGAATTTGTAAAATCACAATCCTAAATACACTGATGTATACAAAATAAAATACAAAATAGAAAGTGCAAAGTTTAAATGTAATAAAACTTAATCTGAAGTGTAAAGTGATATAAAATACAAAGCACAAAGGGCTCAATTTAGCAAGGCCAGTATGCAGCTTTGGATGCCCTGTTTCTGAACTTTTACGCCAGCTCTTAGCTGGCAGATTTAAATCACTCAGGACATGTTGGCCCAGTGGCTGATTCACAGCCCCTACTCAAGTGCCATTGGCCTAGCATGAGAGGGGGGGGGGCATTGCACAAGCAAACGTTTGTGCAATGTTACATACTGGCAGCTTATTACTGCCCACTTTCTGCAATCCTGAGCAGACAGGTTCATGGAAGTGATCCTTGTCAGTCTGGGCTTTATTAAATGGGGCACAAAATGTAAATGCAGCAGCTCTACGAAATTTTGCTGCGTTATTCAAATAAATAATAATAACTGTCATGTCATCTCCTTTACATACAGAAATGCAGGGAACGCCCTTTGGAAAAAATTAGCAAAATCTGCTTTTGAAAAAATGTAACTAGGGATCTCGCAGTGCTGGAGGATCATTTTAAATCATCTCACCTGAGCGGAGAGCTTTAGTTCATCAGGCCCTTAAAATTAATCTTCTAAGCTTTAGTTTTATGAGCTATGCTGCATTATTAGTCAGGGTAATTTCTGTAGATTAGCATGACTGTTATGTTGTCATGAAATATGGCACCTCTAATTATGAAGAGAAATAAATGACAACAATATTATGATATTCAGATATTATCGTGAAGGTTAACATAATAATATACCAAGATAACAGGAATAGGTCTAAAATACCTTACGTAACAATTTAAAGTAGATCCCCTATTCCAAACCATCAAAATTCCCATGTCAAGTGTCTTGGAAGGCTTTTTAAAGGTACCCAGATTGTAATCTGTTCCAGTCCATTAGAAAATTCAACAATAACTAATTCCTCACAAACTTTTCATAGACGTTCTTGTTAAAGAAATACTACTTATACCTTGAACAGGGACAGATTGACAGCAGTATTTAAATTTTTTAGAAAAACACTAAAGATTTCTGCATGATATTAAACCCTTTCTAATTCAACAACCTTATAGGGACATGAACACACAACAATAATAATAATAATAATAATTAGCTGTAATAAAAAATGAAAACAAATGCTGATTTTTTTTTAACGTTTGTAACTTGTAAAAAAATTAAATACAGTTATCTGAACGTTTGCTTCTGATTGTAATGAAGTGTTTAGATGTTAAAAACATGTTAATTATAAAAGGATTTAAATTTTAAATAATATTGGTTAAGTGACTAAACTGCCTTCTGACACATTAGACAGACCCATCAATACAGAATTAAAGGGACAGTAATTTTTTTTTTTTTAGTTTCATAGTTTTGATGAAGAGCAAACCTAGTTAAGGACATAGGAGCTCAGGAGTGTGCACGCATCTTTATCACTCTATGGCAGATATGTTTGCAACATTGTATAACATTACTACAAACATTATGGCAAATACTGCTGCCATATAGACATGTGCATGCTCCTGGGATTCTATGAGAATGCAAACAGTATTCCATTGGTTTGAGATCTATGTAATGTGGCTATACTCCCCAATACTGGTTATCCATGGTGTTTGTTGTATTTTAGAAACAATGATTATGGCTGATACTCAAAAAGAAACAACTTAAAGGGTCGTTTGTGTCCAAGATATAAAAGGTGAAATATTTAATTGGAACAAAAATAAAAAGTACTTTGTTTCTGCACTGCTGTCTGGCTCTATTCCCTCCATTGCTTACAATGGTGCTCGCCAACAAGTAGATGTCGAAGATTTGCATTGAGAATTCTGGTGTGTTTGTATTCTGTTTTGCTTTTTTGAATAACATTGCAAACTTACGGCTAGATTTAGAGTTTTGTCGGTAACGACCTGAAAAGCTAACGCTGGCTTTTTTCTGGCCGCACCATAAAAATAACTCTGGTATTGAGAGTCCACATAAATGCTGCGTTAGGCTCCAAAAAAGGAGCGTAGAGCATATTTAACGCAACTTCAACTCTCGATACCAGAGTTGCTTACGCAAGCGGCCAGCCTCAAAAACGTGCTCGTGCACAATTCCCCCATAGGAAACAATGGGGCTGTTTGAGCTGAAAAAAAACCTAACACCTGCAAAAAAGCCGCGTTCAGCTCCTAACGCAGCACCATTGTTTCCTATGGGGAAACACTTCCTGCATCTGCACCTAACACTCTAACATGTACCCCGAGTCTAAACACCCCTAACCTTACACTTATTAACCCCTAATCTGCCGCCCCCGCTATCGCTGACCCCTGCATATTATTATTAACCCCTAATCTGCCGCTTCGTAAACCGCCGCTACTTACATTATCCCTATGTACCCCTAATCTGCTGCCCTAACATCGCCGACCCCTATATTATATTTATTAACCCCTAATCTGCCCCCCACAACGTCGCCTCCACCTGCCTATACTTATTAACCCCTAATCTGCCAAGCGGACCGCACCGCTATTATTATAAAGTTATTAACCCCTAATCCGCCTCACTAACCCTATAATAAATAGTATTAACCCCTAATCTGCCCTCCCTAACATCGCCGACACCTAACTTCAATTATTAACCCCTAATCTGCCGACTTGAGCTCACCGCTATTCTAATAAATGTATTAACCCCTAAAGCTAAGTCTAACCCTAACACTAACACCCCCCTAAATTAAATATAATTTTAATCTAACAAAATTAATTAACTCTTATTAAATAAATTATTCCTATTTAAAGCTAAATACTTACCTGTAAAATAAATCCTAATATAGCTACAATATAAATTATAATTATATTATAGCTATTTTAGGATTAATATTTATTTTACAGGTAACTTTGTATTTATTTTAACCAGGTACAATAGCTATTAAATAGTTAAGAACTATTTAATAGCTAAAATAGTTAAAATAATTACAAATTTACCTGTAAAATAAATCCTAACCTAAGTTACAATTAAACCTAACACTACACTATCAATAAATTAATTAAATAAAATACCTACAATTACCTACAATTAAACCTAACACTACACTATCAATAAATTAATTAAATACAATACCTACAAATAACTACAATGAAATAAACTAACTAAAGTACAAAAAATAAAAAAGGACTAAGTTACAAAAAATAAAAAAATATTTACAAACATAAGAAAAATATTACAACAATTTTAAACTAATTACACCTACTCTAAGCCCCCTAATAAAATAACAAAGCCCCCCAAAATAACAAAATGCCCTACCCTATTCTAGATTACTAAAGTTCAAAGCTCTTTTACTTTACCAGCCCTGAACAGGGCCCTTTGCGGGGCATGCCCCAAGAAGTTCAGCTCTTTTGCCTGTAAAAAAAAACATACAATACCCCCCCCAACATTACAACCCACCACCCACATACCCCTAATCTAACCCAAACCCCCCTTAAATAAACCTAACACTAAGCCCCTGAAGATCTCCCTACCTTGTCTTCACCTCACCGGGTTCAGCGATCGGACCAGAAGAGGGTCCGAAGTCTTGATCCAAGCGGAGCAAGAAGAGGTCTTCCATCCGGTAGAAGTCTTCATCCAAGCGGGGCAGAAGAGGTCTTCCATCCGATTGAAGTCTTCATCCAAGCGGGATCTTCTATCGTCATTCATCCGGAGCGGAGCGGCAGGATCCTGAAGACCTCCGATGCGGAACATCCATCCTGGCCGACGACTGAACGACGAATGACGGTTCCTTTAAATGACGTCATCCAAGATGGCGTCCCTCGAATTCCGATTGGCTGATAGGATTCTATCAGCCAATCGGAATTAAGGTAGGAATATTCTGATTGACTGATGGAATCAGCCAATCAGAATCAAGCTCAATCCGATTGGCTGATCCAATCAGCCAATCGGATTGAACTTGATTCTGATTGGCTGATTCCATCAGCCAATCAGAATATTCCTACCTTAATTCCGATTGGCTGATAGAATCCTATCAGCCAATCGGAATTCGAGGGACGCCATCTTGGATGACGTCCCTTAAAGGAACCGTCATTCTTCAGTTGGACGTCGCCGAATGAAGATGGGTCCGCGGTGGAGGTCTTCAGGATGGAGCCGGTCCTCATCGGATGAAGATAGAAGATGCCGCTTGGAAGATGATGGTTGCCGGTCCGGATCTACTCTTCTTCCCGGATAGGATGAAGACTTTGGAGCCTCTTCTGGACCTCTTCAGCCGCCGGAAGATGGATCGCCAGCCCCCGCTTGGGTTGGATGAAGATTTTGGAGCCAGGACGGATCGGTGAACCTGGTATGGTGAAGACAAGGTAGGATGATCTTCAGGGGCTTAGTGTTAGGTTTATTTAAGGGGGGTTTGGGTTAGATTAGGGGTATGTGGGTGGTGGGTTGTAATGTTGGGGGGGGGGTATTGTATGTTTTTTTTTACAGGCAAAAGAGCTGAACTTCTTGGGGCATGCCCCGCAAAGGGCCCTGTTCAGGGCTGGTAAGGTAAAAGAGCTTTGAACTTTAGTAATTTAGAATAGGGTAGGGCATTTTTTTATTTTGGGGGGCTTTGTTATTTTATTAGGGGGCTTAGAGTAGGTGTAATTAGTTTAAAATTGTTGTAATATTTTTCTTATGTTTGTAAATATTTTTTATTTTTTGTAACTTAGTTCTTTTTTATTTTTTGTACTTTAGTTAGTTTATTTCATTGTAGTTATTTGTAGGTATTGTATTTAATTAATTTATTGATAGTGTAGTGTTAGGTTTAATTGTAGGTAATTGTAGGTATTTTATTTAATTAATTTATTGATAGTGTAGTGTTAGGTTTAATTGTAACTTAGGTTAGGATTTATTTTACAGGTAAATTTGTAATTATTTTAACTATTTTAGCTATTAAATAGTTCTTAACTATTTAATAGCTATTGTACCTGGTTAAAATAAATACAAAGTTACCTGTAAAATAAATATTAATCCTAAAATAGCTATAATATAATTATAATTTATGTTGTAGCTATATTAGGATTTATTTTACAGGTAAGTATTTAGCTTTAAATAGGAATAATTTATTTAATAAGAGTTAATTAATTTCGTTAGATTAAAATTATATTTAATTTAGGGGGGTGTTAGTTTTAGGGTTAGACTTAGCTTTAGGGGTTAATACATTTATTAGAATATCGGCGAGATTCGGTCGGCAGATTAGGGGTTAATAATTGAAGTTAGGTGTCGGCGATGTTAGGGAGGGCAGGTTAGGGGTTAATAAATATAATATAGGGGTCGGCGGTGTTAGTGGCAGCAGATTAGGGGTACATAGCTATAATGTAGCTGGCGGCTCTTTGCGGTCGGCAGATTAGGGGTTAATTATTGTAGGTAGGTGGCGGCGACATTGTGGGGGGCAGGTTAGGGGTTAATAAATATAATATAGGGGTCGGCGATGTTAGGGCAGCAGATTAGGGGTACATAGCTATAATGTAGCTGGCGGCGGCGTGCGGACGGCAGATTAGGGGTTAATAAGTGTAGGTAGCTGGCGGGGACATTGTGGGGGGCAGATTAGGGGTTAATAAATATAATATAGGGGTCAGCGGTGTTAGGGGCAGCAGATTAGGGGTACATAAGGATAACGTAGGTGGCGGTCGGCAGATTAGGGGTTAAAAAAATGTGGGGGGACCTCGGTTTAGGGGTACATAGGTAGTTTATGGGTGTTAGTGTACTTTAGAGTACAGTAGTTAAGAGCTTTATGAACCGGCGTTAGCCCAGAAAGCTCTTAACTACTGACTTTTTTCTGCGGCTGGAGTTTTGTCGTTAGATTTCTAACGCTCACTTCAGACACGACTCTAAATACCGGAGTTAGAAAAATCCCATTGAAAAGATAGGATACGCAATTGACGTAAGGGGATCTGCGGTATGGAAAAGTCGCGGCTGAAAAGTGAGCGTTAGACCCTTTCCTGACTGACTCCAAATACCGGCGGTAGCCTAAAACCAGCGTTAGGAGCCTCTAACGCTGGTTTTCACGGCTACCGCCAAACTCCAAATCTAGGCCCTAGTGTTCTCCTCAGGACATTTTTAATAGGTACACCACCCAGCTTATATTCCAGTGACGTATATTGTCCTGCAACATCTCATGCATCGGTTGAATAGCTGTAAATATCAGTCAGACTGCTTGATTCTGAATAACGCCTCCTGATTTTATGGCGAGTTTTGACGTGAATAGTCAGGTTTGTTTGATTTTGAATAGATATCTGTGTTGTGTTCTCTCCAAAGTCTGGATCCCAGTGTTCATTTTTTAACCCTATTGTATCATGGGTTCATAATCCCAGTCCTGTTTAAGAACAGCTATAGTTTGTTCAGACCATATATATTTACCTTCATATTATGGACACTATTACGTACATATGTCCAGGTCTGGAGTATAATAGTTATGTTATTTTATTCCTGTGTCAGATAGAAATATGTGGATTTATGTTTTTAATGTTTAATTATGTCACTAATCTTTATATTTTTTATTACATTTAAAAAAAAATATTCTGTAAATTTTTCATGGATTCCATTTTTAAAACTATCTTGTAATAAATTAAAGGCAAATAAAACCTGCAATTAAAAAGAAGGTACAATTAAAGTACATTTAATCTACCTAGAGAGCTGATTGGGAAGAAAAGAAGAGGGGAAAGGATGAAGTGGATGAAGGAACAAACATTTAATTTGGTGCTCTACAGCCCTCTACAGTGTGAACTCAACAACTCGTATATTAGGTAATCTCTATCATACTCCAAAAAAGGAAATAAAATGAATCAAAATAAAAATATTAAAGGAAAGAAAAAGGAAAAAAATCCCCTGATTTAGATTCAGTTTAGTAACGTAAATTAAAATAAAGTAAAAAGTAGAGTAAAATTAAAAATGAACCTAGACAGCTATTTATGTAAAAATCATTAATAAAGCAGATTTGAAAATATGTGTAGTGTATCATGTATTGTTATTGTGTATCATGTATATTATAGATAAGACTATCTTTCTCTAATAATAGGAAGAAAAAAAATCATTTTGTCACCATCTGCCCTACATAATAGTTGTTTATTTAGCCCTTCTGCCTTCAGATCAGTACTACAGGGGTTAAAGGGACAGTGTACAACAATTTTCATATAACTGCATGTCATTTACACTACTATAAAGAATAATATGCACAGTTACTGATCTAAAAATCCAGTATAAAACCTTTTAAAAACTTACTTAGAAGCTCCCAGTTTAGCGCTGTTGATGAGGTTAGGTTGGGACACTCATTGAAAGGGTCTGGGAAAGCAGAGAGAGCAGACACTCCCCCCTACCCCTTTCCTGCATATGAAAAGACAGATTACACAAACATGAGCAGCAGGAATCTGTAGACCTGGGTTTACATCTGACACTGTGAGGCTTGGTTAGGAGTCTTAAAATCAGCACAATGTTATTAAAAAATAAGCAAAATTATACATTGTTACAAAAAGACTCCCGGTTGGTCTATATAAATGGATCATTTACAAAACATTTATGCAAAGAACAATCTAGTGTACAATGTCCCTTTAAGGCCACCCCTTGGGAGTGTGATCTGTAATCACATTGTTCTATCATATAATTTGGCCTTGCCAACATCAAAACAACTTTTATAGTGCCTCTTTTTTTTTTTTTTAACCTTATTAATATATATTCTGTGCCCAGGTCTTTTGCCACTCCTATAGACAATCTTTTCCGGAAATGTTTTTTTTTTAATTCTAAGCATCATATTGATGCTTCTAAAAGTCATCCTAAAAGGAAACCTCTTGTTTTCTCAGGGACTTATAGACTCATAGAGCGCTAAGGTTGTGTTCCCTGGTAATGACTCTTTTATTATTTACCCTCTTCTCATTATTATAGGAAATTAAAAAACAAATAAAAAAGAACCATGTACAATAGTTGGCATCTCTTTATTTAATAAACTTTGGGGGTTTTAGGATCAGTCAGGTCATTCTGGTTTATCTAGGCAGTGAGAGACTGGGGCAGATTAGTAATCCAGCATCCAGATTTCAGAGAGCCCATTAATGTGCAGATACTTTCTGGTTTGTTGGAGGCTGTACAGGTTCACAGGGGAGGACTGGCAACTTTTGGCCCAGGGGGCAACATAAGGGCCCATCATGCCCTTTTGAAATTTTACATATACACACACATCTATCTATCTATCGATCTATCACACACTTTATTCATGTGTACCTCAAAAAAGACAGATAACAAGTTTTGCAAAAGTTATTATTAATATACTTATAAAGCGCCAACAAATACTGCAGCGCTGTCAATGGGTACAAATGATAAGAGTACACCAATGACACAATATTTGTAAGAGAAGACAAAATGTATCAAACAATACAGTAGGAATTAAGGATGCTATTCCCATGGGAAATTACCTCCTATGCAACCTCCAGTTTCTTTGTAGATCAAAAATACTTTAATTCTCCCTACTCCCTCAATCTGCAGGGAATAGTGTGGGACAGTCAAAGTGTGGAGGATGTTTGTAATCTTTGCACAGGCCCTACCAAGTGCTGGTCCTGAGGAAATGAGAGGACAGCTGCAATTTGACTCGTAAGTTTGCCAAGTGCTGCTCCTTGATTATCTGCACCAGACTTGATTTCATCACTAGGAAGTAGACCAGGGAGCAATTGCCACCCTACCTCCTAGTCCCGACCACCCCTACCATATAGTTTCTCAGTTTGAGGTTGCATCTTTTAGAGCAACTTTTTCCCTGACTTTTTACAGAGCATCGAGACATGTCAGGGCGTATTTTTACATTGTCTTTCTGTTTTTCCTGTGGTAAAAACAGACAAAGAGAAGAGGGGCACTTGGGGTGCCTTTGGATGCACAGCCTGATGCTGTTAGTTGCATAGTCAATGTACTGTTGAATATCTGTGGATGAGCCCATCAATTTCTTGGCAGTTTTTGGGACATGCAGATGGGAGCAGCAACTTGGCTAGGCATTCATGTATGAAAGCATTGCCCATCATTCTTTTCGTATTGGTGAAGTAACTAGTGCAGTGGCTACTTTTCAGCAGACAGCATCCACTATTGGGGTAGTGGAAATCTAATAGCTATCAGCTTTGTTTCATACCTCTTGGTTCTGATAGGCCTTGAGAGACAGGTGTTTTACTTTAGGGTTTGCTTATCTTTTTCAGTTTGAGTTGTTTTGATGGGTGTGGGAGTTTTGAATGTTTAGTGCCCTCTCCACCATGCCCCCCATTTACTTCTCTCTCTTTGCAGGTTGCTGAAGTGCTCTAATGACTTGCTAACTTTTGCTAAAAGGGCAGTGTACCCTATTTTTTTCTCCCCTTTAATTTGTTCCCAATGCTCCAGTGTAAATTCATTTACACTGTTCACAATTCAGTTTAGTTGTCTCTGCATAAGAAAGGGCATGGGCTTGATTAAACCTCATTCAATTAGCCCATTTAGGGCCATACATGTTGGAGGCCGATAAGTAATACTGCCTACATACTGCAAAGCAAAAAAAGGGAAACAAATAGTCCACAAAACTTGCTCTTAATGGCAAAGACAAAAGAAGCCAATTTTACAATCAGGAAAAAACAGTTACCTAATTGCTATCTAGTGGGTTTATGTTTGTTGCAGAAGTGCTCCAAAGTTCTATCCCACATGAGGGCGATTAATTTACTAAATAGTGGTGGTTGCACTTTCAGGGCAATCACCTCTGTTTGATCTCTGGATTTAATTATTATCATTTTGAACTTCAGGTGGTTGAGCACATGGTTTCCTGGATAACACATTTAGTGATTGAATATAATTTCCAGACATAGATTGATGCATATAATGTCACATAGGGTGGCTTTTTTAGTTCAGTAAAAGTATATTAGGGAATAGAGGGTAACTGTAATGGAGTTACAGGGGTTCATAATTACGCAAAGCAGCATTACAGCTGATCAAAAGAAGTTGTGCTGTCCAGATGGTGTTCACTTTAATAAAGCAGGTTTGGACCTATTTTTGGGGAATATAATAAGGATAAAAAGAGTGTTTTGTAGAGGGAATCTGAGAATGTATTCCTAGTTCCTCCTCAGTTAATGGCATATTCTTCTCCTTAGGCTCTCAGTCTTGGTCCAGTTACAGAGAGTGGAAATAGGGATGGTTAGCAGGAAGGACAGTACCCTCAGGTGCAAGTCTGAGGGAGCTTCTTCTGGAGGATGAAGGTGGTGATTCCCATGACAAATTAAGCCTATGTTAGAGTGTGGTAGCCTTGTGATCCCGCTTGGTCTGTTTGCCTGTTCTACTGTTTTTGTTAGGGTTTAATTTAAAACTCACTGACATCAATTTTATTCAAATGTTAAGCTGGTATTTTGTTTTTGCCTAATAAACATGACCTGAATAGTCTTTCCCCACTGCATCGTGTCTGTGTTTTATTTAAAAGTCAATGTTGTCTGAAAAAGGGATAGGAAGGGGGTTTAATGGAGATAGTTATTGGTTAGACTCAATTCTAAAACAATATGATGTTTCAGTATGCTGAACAGAAGAGGCAAAATAGTTTTATATAGTAATTTGACATTAATACCTTCTTATTAGGTAATTTAAGCATAACGCTATAAATAAAAGTTATTTTTATATATACTCAATTGTTTTTGACCTCATTGTTTGCTTAAGCATGGACTATGCCTAATCAGAAGTTTAATATATTTTTTTCTAGTTTAAAAAATACTTTTACCTATATTTGTTCTTCAGGACTGAGAGCAGCCATTTTGGATGTAGATCCATTTCACAGGAGACTGCTGATTAACTGGAAAAGGAAGCAGCATTCCAATTCCCTATCTCTCCTTTTTAGTTTAGATATGAACTGAGATCATCTTAAAGCTCAAGCCCATACTGCTAGATTAAAAAATATCCACAGCATAACTGCATGTGTCTTTCATTATAATATGCATCTATACAGATCAAGCCATAAAATATATTTTTGTACTTATTCAAAAGAAAAGCAATATATGACCATGAGACAAAGTTCACATCTATGGATGCGCATTGTATACCAATTAAAAAAACAGATGGAATCCACATGAAAATTTGTAATTTGTCATTTTTTACCGTTTCTAAGGAAAAATATGATATGTATGTAAAGAATGTTAAAAATTGATTAATGCTTTAGTTAGTGCTATAGTATATATATCACAGATAATATGTAGCAGTGAACTACAAAAGAGATTAAAAAAGCATACTGTACCAAAAAAGAATTTACAGCTGCTATCATAAAATAAACACAATTACCAAGGTAATTTTATTAAAATGTATATAAAAAACAGACAGTGCTATAAATACATATCCAATAAAGTATTTATTATTTATACATTAAAAACATATAAAATGAGAGATACAATTACTATTCTCTATTGCCTACCATATTGGAAAGCAAAAATACTATTAACCCCTTAACTCAAAATGACATATACATACATCATGCGGTACTTTGCATATCGTACCGCATGACATATATACAGTATATAAGTCTGAGCTGCAGGAAACCCCAGCAGTCTTGACTATTAAGTTACAGCTAAGATCTGGAGTTCGTGAGCTCATGGCATCTGCCTGCATATGCAACCAGAGCATGAGTGGTGCTCCAGTTCCATATGAAGGCAGATGCCTGATCGTTATAGACGGTGACATTGGGGCATATTTATCAAGCTCTGTATGGAGCTTGATGCCCATGTTTCCGGCGAGCCTGAAGGCTTGCCGGAAACAGAAGTTATGACCGCTGCTCCATAACCTGTCTGCCTGCTCTGAGGAGGCGGACAGAAATCAACCCGATCGAATACGATTGGGTTGATTGACACCCCCTGCTAGCGGCCGCAAATCTGCAGGGGCGGTATTGCACCAGCAGTTCACCAGAACTACTGGTGCAATGATAAATGCTGAGAGCGTATGCTGTTGGCATTTATCGATGTGCAGCGGACATGATCCGCAATATCGGATCATGTCCACTTGCACATTAATAAATAGGCCCCATTGTGCATGTCACGGTCTGCAACGATCATCTGTTGGTGTGAGAGGGAAACCGGGAGCTGGGTGGGTGGTCCAGCGGTAGTGAGTGGAGGGAGTGGAATAGCCCTCCATTGTAGAAAATAAAATGAAGGGAGAGGGAGTGAGGGATTGGGAGCTATACTACAGAAACAAAATGTGGGGTGAGGAGGTGGGGGCCCTACCTAACGATCACAGGAGGTGGGGGGACTACTACACTACAGAATTTATTTATTTATTTTAAATATATGTATTTAAATGTACTGGCAGACAGCTGCCAGTACTAAAGATGGCTGCAATTAGTGGGAGGGGGAGAATTAGAGAGCTATATGGGGGGATCAGAGAGGTGGGTGGGTTGAGGAAGATCACTTCACTGCAAAAAACATAATTTATGTAAGAACTTACCTGATAAATTCATTTCTTTCATATTAACAAGAGTCCATGAGCTAGTGACGTATGGGATATACATTCCTATCAGGAGGGGCAAAGTTTCCCAAACCTTAAAATGCCTATAAATACACCCCTCACCACACCCACAAATCAGTTTAACGAATAGCCAAGAAGTGGGGTGATAAGAAAAAAAGTGCGAAGCATATAAAATAAGGAATTGGAATAATTGTGCTTTATACAAAAAAATCATAACCACCACAAAAAAGGGTGGGCCTCATGGACTCTTGTTAATATGAAAGAAATGAATTTATCAGGTAAGTTCTTACATAAATTATGTTTTCTTTCATGTAATTAACAAGAGTCCATGAGCTAGTGACGTATGGGATAATGACTACCCAAGATGTGGATCTTTCCACACAAGAGTCACTAGAGAGGGAGGGATAAAATAAAGACAGCCAATTCCTGCTGAAAATAATCCACACCCAAAATAAAGTTTAACAAAAAACATAAGCAGAAGATTCAAACTGAAACCGCTGCCTGAAGAACTTTTCTACCAAAAACTGCTTCAGAAGAAGAAAATACATCAAAATGGTAGAATTTAGTAAAAGTATGCAAAGAGGACCAAGTTGCTGCTTTGCAGATCTGGTCAACCGAAGCTTCATTCCTAAACGCCCAGGAAGTAGATACTGACCTAGTAGAATGAGCTGTAATTCTTTGAGGCGGAATTTTACCCGACTCAACATAGGCAAGATGAATTAAAGATTTCAACCAAGATGCCAAAGAAATGGCAGAAGCTTTCTGGCCTTTCCTAGAACCGGAAAAGATAACAAATAGACTAGAAGTCTTACGGAAAGATTTCGTAGCTTCAACATAATATTTCAAAGCTCTAACAACATCCAAAGAATGCAATGATTTCTCCTTAGAATTCTTAGGATTAGGACATAATGAAGGAACCACAATTTCTCTACTAATGTTGTTGGAATTCACAACTTTAGGTAAAAATTCAAAAGAAGTTCGCAACACCGCCTTATCCTGATGAAAAATCAGAAAAGGAGACTCACACGAAAGAGCAGATAATTCAGAAACTCTTCTAGCAGAAGAGATGGCCAAAAGGAACAAAACTTTCCAAGAAAGTAATTTAATGTCCAATGAATGCATAGGTTCAAACGGAGGAGCTTGAAGAGCTCCCAGAACCAAATTCAAACTCCAAGGAGGAGAAATTGACTTAATGACAGGTTTTATACGAACCAAAGCTTGTACAAAACAATGAATATCAGGAAGAATAGCAATCTTTCTGTGAAAAAGAACAGAAAGAGCGGAGATTTGTCCTTTCAAAGAACTTGCGGACAAACCCTTATCTAAACCATCCTGAAGAAACTGTAAAATTCTCGGTATTCTAAAAGAATGCCAAGAAAAATGATGAGAAAGACACCAAGAAATATAAGTCTTCCAGACTCTATAATATATCTCTCGAGATACAGATTTACGAGCCTGTAACATAGTATTAATCACGGAGTCAGAGAAACCTCTATGACCAAGAATCAAGCGTTCAATCTCCATAACTTTAAATTTAAGGATTTCAGATCCGGATGGAAAAAAGGACCTTGTGACAGAAGGTCTGGTCTTAACGGAAGAGTCCATGGCTGGCAAGATGCCATCCGGACAAGATCCGCATACCAAAACCTGTGAGGCCATGCCGGAGCTATTAGCAGAACAAACGAGCATTCCCTCAGAATCTTGGAGATTACTCTTGGAAGAAGAACTAGAGGCGGAAAGATATAGGCAGGATGATACTTCCAAGGAAGTGATAATGCGTCCACTGCCTCCGCCTGAGGATCCCGGGAACTGGACAGATACCTGGGAAGTTTCTTGTTTAGATGAGAGGCCATCAGATCTATCTCTGGGAGCCCCCACAATTGAACAATCTGAAGAAATACCTCTGGGTGAAGAGACCATTCGCCCGGATGCAACGTTTGGCGACTGAGATAATCCGCTTCCCAATTGTCTACACCTGGGATATGAACCGCAGAGATTAGACAGGAGCTGGATTCCGCCCAAACCAAAATTCGAGATACTTCTTTCATAGCCAGAGGACTGTGAGTCCCTCCTTGATGATTGATGTATGCCACAGTTGTGACATTGTCTGTCTGAAAACAAATGAACGATTCTCTCTTCAGAAGAGGCCAAAACTGAAGAGCTCTGAAAACTGCACGGAGTTCCAAGATATTGATCGGTAATCTCACCTCCTGAGATTCCCAAACTCCTTGTGCCGTCAGAGATCCCCACACAGCTCCCCAACCTGTGAGACTTGCATCTGTTGAAATTACAGTCCAGGTCGGAAGAACAAAAGAAGCCCCCTGAATTAAACGATGGTGATCTGTCCACCACATTAGAGAGTGCCGAACAATCGGTTTTAAAGATATTAATTGATATATCTTCGTGTAATCCCTGCACCATTGGTTCAGCATACAGAGCTGAAGAGGTCGCATGTGAAAACGAGCAAAGGGGATCGCGTCCGATGCAGCAGTCATAAGACCTAGAATTTCCATGCATAAGGCTACCGAAGGGAATGATTGAGACTGAAGGTTTCGACAGGCTGTAATCAATTTTAGACGTCTCTTGTCTGTTAAAGACAAAGTCATGGACACTGAATCTATCTGGAAACCCAGAAAGGTTACCCTTGTTTGAGGAATCAAAGAACTTTTTGGTAAATTGATCCTCCAACCATGAACTTGAAGAAACAACACAAGTCGATTCGTATGAGACTCTGCTAAATGTAAAGACGGAGCAAGTACCAAGATATCGTCCAAATAAGGAAATACCACAATACCCTGTTCTCTGATTACAGACAGAAGGGCACCGAGAATCTTTGTGAAAATTCTTGGAGCTGTAGCAAGGCCAAACGGTAGAGCCACAAATTGGTAATGCTTGTCTAGAAAAGAGAATCTCAGGAACTGATAATGATCTGGATGAATTGGAATATGCAGATATGCATCCTGTAAATCTATTGTGGACATATAATTCCCTTGCTGAACAAAAGGCAATATAGTCCTTACAGTTATCATCTTGAACGTTGGTATCCTTACATAACGATTCAATAATTTTAGATCCAGAACTGGTCTGAAGGAATTCTCCTTCTTTGGTACAATGAAGAGATTTGAATAAAACCCCATCCCCTGTTCCGGAACTGGAACTGGCATAATTACTCCAGCCAACTCTAGATCTGAAACACAATTCAGAAATGCTTGAGCTTTCACTGGATTTACTGGGACATGGGAAAGAAAAAATCTCTTTGCAGGAGGTCTCATCTTGAAACCAATTCTGTACCCTTCTGAAACAATGTTCTGAATCCAAAGATTGTGAACAGAATTGATCCAAATTTCTTTGAAAAAACGTAACCTGCCCCCTACCAGCTGAACTGGAATGAGGGCCGTACCTTCATGTGAACTTAGAAGCAGGCTTTGCCTTTCTAGCAGGCTTGGATTTATTCCAGACTGGAGATGGTTTCCAAACTGAAACTGCTCCTGAGGACGAAGGATCAGGCTTTTGTTCTTTGTTGAAACGAAAGGAACGAAAACGATTGTTAGCCCTGTTTTTACCTTTAGACTTTTTATCCTGTGGTAAAAAAGTTCCTTTCCCACCAGTAACAGTTGAAATAATAGAATCCAACTGAGAACCAAATAATTTGTTTCCCTGGAAAGAAATGGAAAGTAGAGTTGATTTAGAAGCCATATCAGCATTCCAAGTCTTAAGCCATAAAGCTCTTCTGGCTAAGATAGCCAGAGACATAAATCTAACATCAACTCTAATAATATCAAAAATGGCATCACAGATGAAATTATTAGCATGCTGGAGAAGAATAATAATATCATGAGAATCACGATTTGTTACTTGTTGCGCTAGAGTTTCCAACCAAAAAGTTGAAGCTGCAGCAACATCAGCCAATGATATAGCAGGTCTAAGAAGATTACCTGAACATAGATAAGCTTTTCTTAGAAAAGATTCAATTTTTCAATCTAAAGGATCTTTAAACGAGGTACCATCTGACGTAGGAATGGTAGTACGTTTAGCAAGGGTAGAAATAGCCCCATCAACTTTAGGGATTTTGTCCCAAAATTCTAACCTGTCAGGCGGAACAGGATATAATTGCTTAAAACGTTTAGAAGGAGTAAATGAATTACCCAATTTATCCCATTCCTTAGCAATTACTGCAGAAATAGCATTAGGAACAGGAAAGACTTCTGGAATAACCGCAGGAGCTTTAAAAACCTTATCCAAACGTATAGAATTAGTATCAAGAGGACTAGAATCCTCTATTTCTAAAGCAATTAGTACTTCTTTAAGTAAAGAGCGAATAAATTCCATCTTAAATAAATATGAAGATTTATCAGCATCAATCTCTGAGACAGAATCCTCTGAACCAGAAGAGTCCAAAGAATCAGAATGATGGTGTTCATTTAAAAATTCATCTGTAGAGAGAGAAGATTTAAAAGACTTTTTACGTTTACTAGAAGGAGAAATAACAGACAAAGCCTTCTTTATGGATTCAGAAACAAAATCTCTTATGTTATCAGGAACATTCTGCACCTTAGATGTTGAGGGAACTGCAACAGGCAATGGTACATCACTAAAGGAAATATTATCTGCTTTAACAAGTTTGTCATGACAATTATTACAAACAACAGCTGGAGGAATAGCTACCAAAAGTTTACAGCAGATACACTTAGCTTTGGTAGATCCAGCAGGCAGTGGTTTTCCTGTAGTATCTTCTGGCTCAGATGCAACGTGAGACATCTTGCAATATGTAAGAGAAAAAACAACATATAAAGCAAAATAGATCAAATTCCTTATAAGACAGTTTCAGGAATGGGAAAAAAATGCCAAACATCAAGCTTCTAGCAACCAGAAGCAAATGAAAAATGAGACTGAAATAATGTGGAGACAAAAGCGACGCCCATATTTTTCGGCGCCAAATAAGACGCCCACATTATTTGGCGCCTAAATGCTTTTGGCGCCAAAAATGACGCCACATCCGGAACGCCGACATTTTTGGCGCAAAATAACGTCAAAAATGACGCAACTTCCGGCGACACGTATGACGCCGGAAACAGAAAAGAATTTTTGCGCCAAAAAAGTCCGCGCCAAGAATGACGCAATAAAATGAAGCATTTTCAGCCCCCGCGAGCCTAACAGCCCACAGGGAAAAAAGTCAAATTTTTGAGGTAAGAAAAAATATGATAATTTAAAGCATAATCCCAAATATGAAACTGACTGTCTGGAAATAAGGAAAGTTGAACATTCTGAGTCAAGGCAAATAAATGTTTGAATACATATATTTAAAACTTTATAAATAAAGTGCCCAACCATAGCTTAGAGTGTCACAGAAAATAAGACTTACTTACCCCAGGACACTCATCTACATGTTTGTAGAAAGCCAAACCAGTACTGAAACGAGAATCAGTAGAGGAAATGGTAAATATAAGAGTATATCGTCAATCTGAAAAGGGAGGTAAGAGATGAATCTCTACGACCGATAACAGAGAACCTTATGAAATAGACCCCGTAGAAGGAGATCACTGCATTCAATAGGCAATACTCTCCTCACATCCCTCTGACATTCACTGCACGCTGAGAGGAAAACCGGGCTCCAACTTGCTGCGGAGCGCATATCAACGTAGAATCTAGCACAAACTTACTTCACCACCTCCCTTGGAGGCAAAGTTTGTAAAAACTGATTTGTGGGTGTGGTGAGGGGTGTATTTATAGGCATTTTAAGGTTTGGGAAACTTTGCCCCTCCTGGTAGGAATGTATATCCCATACGTCACTAGCTCATGGACTCTTGTTAATTACATGAAAGAAAGAAACATATATATAAAATGATAATAATAATAATAATTTTAATAATAATAATAATAATAAAAAACAAACCCTAAACTGCATACTGGCAGTCCGTCTGCCTGTACCTAAAATGGTGGCGAGGAAGGGTGGTAAGAGAGCTGTTTAGGAGGGATCAGATAGGGATCAGCTGTTGGGAGGTGTCAAGTGTGAGGGTAATCTCTACACTAAAGCTAAAAACATAATTTATGTAAGAACTTACCTGATAAATTAATTTCTTTTATATTGGCAAGAGTCCATGAGCTAGTGACGTATGGGATATACAATCCTACCAGGAGGAGCAAAGTTTCCCAAACCTCAAAATGCCTATAAATACACCCCTCACCACACCCACAATTCAGTTTAATGAATAGCCAAGTAGTGGGGTGATAAAGAAAGGAGTAAAAAGCATCAACAAAGGGATCTGGAAATAATTGTGCTTTATACAAAAAAATCATAACCACCATAAAAAAGGTTGGGTCTCATGGACTCTTGCCAATATGAAAGAAATAAATTTATCAGGTAAGTTCTTACATAAATTATGTTTTCTTTCATGTAATTGGCAAGAGTCCACGAGCTAGTGACGTATGGGATATCAAATACCCAATATGTGGAACTCCACGCAAGAGTCACTAGACAGGGAGGGATAAAAATAAACAACAGCCATATGCTGAAATATTAATCAACAACCCAAAATATAAGTTATTCTCATAAAGAAAAGAAAAACTTAAAACATCAGCAGAAGAATCAAACTGAAACAGCTGCCTAAAGAATTTTTCTACCAAAAACTGCTTCTGAAGAAGCAAATACATCAAAACGGTAGAATTTAGTAAATGTATGTAAAGAAGACCAAGTTGCCACTTGCAAATTTGTTCAACTGAAGCTTTATTCTTAAAAGCCCACGAAGTGGAGACTGATCTAGTAGAATGAGCTATAATTATCTAAGGTGGGGCTTAACCCGACTCCAATAAGCTTGAAGAATCAAAAGCTTTAAACAAGAAACCAAGGAAATAGCAGAATTCTTCCTGAAATCTTTAGTAGCTTCAATATAATATTTCAAAGCTCTCACCACATCCAAAGAATGTAAGGATCTTTCCAAAGAATTCTTAGGATTAGGACGCAAGGAAGGGACAACAATTTCTCTACTAATGTTAGAATTCACAACCTTAGGAAAAAATTTAAATGAAGTCCGCAAAACCGCCTTATCCTGATGATAAATCAGAAAAGGAGATTCACAAGAAAGAGCAGATAGCTCAGAAACTCTTCTAGCAGAAGAGATGGCCAAAAGGAACAATACTTTCCAAGAAAGTAGTTAAATGACTAAAGAATGCATAGGCTCAATATGGAAGAGCCTGTAAAGCCTTCAACACCAAATTAAGACTCCAAGGAGGAGAGATTAATTTAATGACAGGCTTAAATATAATAAATATAATATAATAACTAAAGCCTATACAAAACAGATAATATCAGGAAGTTTAGCAATCTTTCAGTGAATAAAACAGAAAGAGCAGAGATTTGTCCCTTCAAGGAATAGCATATCTAAACCATCCTGAAGAAACTGTAAAATTCTTGCAACTCTAAAAGAATGCCAAGAGAATTAATGAGAAGAACACCATGAAATGTAAATCTTCCAAACTCCATAATAAATCTTTCAAGAGACAGATTTAAAAGCTTGTAACATAGTATTAATCACTGAGTCAGAGAAACCTCTATGACTTAGCACTAAGCTATCACTTTCCATACCTTCAAATGTAATGATTTGAAAATCTGATGGAAAAAAAACGGACCTTGAGACAGTAGGTCTAGCCTTAACAGAAGTGGCCAAGGTTGTCAGCTGGACATCCAAACAAGACCCGCATACCAAAACCTGTGAGATCATGCTGGAGCCACCAACAACACAAATGATTGTTCCATGATGATTCTGGAGATCACTCTTGGAAGAAGAACTAGAGGCGTAAAAATATAAGCAGGTTGATAATACCAAGGAAGTGTCAGCGCACCCACTGCTTCCGCCTGAAAATCCCTGAACCTGACAGGCATCTGGGAAGTCTCTTGTTTAGATGAGATGCCATCAGATTTATCTGTAGAAGACCCCATATCTGAACAATCTGAGAAAATACATCTGGATGGAGGAACCACTCCCTGGGATGTAAAGTCTGATGGCTGAGATAATCCGCCTCCCAATGTCTATACCTGGGATATGCAGCACAGAAATTAGACAGGAGCTGGATTCCGCCCAAGCAAGTATCCAAGATACTTCTTCATAGCTTGTGGACTGTGAGTCCCACCCTGCTGATTGACAAATGCCACTGAATGTGATATTGTCTGTTTGAAAATAAATGAACAGCTCTATCTTCAACAGAGGCCAAAACTGAAGAGCTCTGAGAATTGCACAGAGTTCTAAATATTAATTGGTAATCTCGCCTCTTGAGACTTCCAAACCCCTTGTGCTGTCAGAGATCCCCAAACAGTTCCCCAACCTGAAAGACTTGCATCTGAAGAGATCATAGTCCAGGTTAGTCGAACAAAGAAGGCCCTTGAACTAAACACTGGTGATTTAACACCACATCAGAGAGTGTCAAACATTGGGATTTAAGGATATTAATTGTGATGTCTTTGCATAATCCCTGCACCATGGATTCAGCAAACAAACCACTGTAGGGAATGACTGAGACTGAAGGTGCCGACAGGCTGCAACCACTTTCAAATGTCTCTTGTCTGTTAGAGACAGAGTCATGGTGTCACAGCCAATGCGTATCTGAAGAATATAAAGAAAATATAATTAATAGTATGGACCTCAACCGCTGAGTCAGGCAAAAATATGGTAAGTGTAGCAAAAAGTTACTGGGTATCTCACAATTATCATGGGAAGTTGTGTTACCCGTTGTAACACCAGGCTGTAATTGTTGTTATGGGGAAGTAAGTAAAATGACCCTATTGCTGCCACATGTGCAAGGAAAGTGCACTGAGGAAAATGCAGCAGGGAAACTAGCTTACACCCCAGAGTTCATAATAGGCATTTACTGATAATTGTAAACAGTACAGGGAATGACAGAGAGAACATATAACAGTTTAAACTAATGTATTATAAAGCAATATCAAGACAGAGGTCATCTGGTTTAAGGCAATCATTTGACAAGTGAACCATACAGTTGGTTTTTCAGGTTTTACTTGTATAATAGCGCTGGGTAGTATTTAGGCATAGACTGGTAAGTCGGTATCTTTATAATACAAGGCACGTGTAAATTCAGATTGAAGCAACATATATATATAAGTGAACATATACTAAAGTGCCTTACCGGAGCTGAAATCGGTATGGAAGCAGGCTATTTTACTGAGCCGATAGAGAGAGCTGGAATCAGTCCGTGTCTGCAGAAACTCCTTGGCATGTGACGTCACCGCCGCCCGGCTTGAGGGGGCGTTACTGGGTTGCAGATGAGTGCCGCGGCAGAAAGGATCCGATGCAAAGCTATCAGGAAGGGGATAATTTCCAGTTTAAGTGAAACCGGAGGCAATCACAGAGTAAGTCTTTTGAAATTCTTGGTCCTGGCAAAGTGAACAGCGTTCACAATTTGAGGGTAGTAAGATTTAGGTAACGCTGTGGAAACTAGCAGTGAACAGCGTTCACTGGGTAGAAATGGCTTGAGTATAGTAGGTAGGACTTCAATACTAAGCACCATTAGAAGTGTGAGGCGGGGTTATATAGGGTAGTGAACAAACATGTGATGTCCGTTTAAAGGAACAGTGTCAGTCTGCCTGATATCGAGTTAGAAGGGAAGAAGAATCCCTGACACATGGACACCGAATCTATCTGGAAACCTAAAAAGGTGACCCTTGTCTGAGGAATCAAGAAACTTTTTGGAAAATTGATCCTCCAACCATGTTTCCAAAGAAACAACACTAGTTGATTAGTGTGAGATTCTGCAGAACAGAAAAACTGAGCTAGTACCAAGATATTGTCCAAATAAGGAAACACCACAATACCCTGCTCTCTGGTTTCCATAAAGCAGGCCACCAAGAACCTTTAAAAAAGATTATTTGAGCTGTTGCTAGTCCAAATGGAAAAGCAATGAATAGATAACGCTTGTCTAGAAAAGAGAATTTCAGGAACTGATAATGATCTGAATGAATCGGAATATGAAGGTATACATCCTGCAATCCAATGTGGACCTAAAATTTTATTGCTGAATAAAAGGCAGAACAGACCTTAAAGTCACCAATTGAAAATTGGTACTCTTACATAACGATTCAAAATCTTCAGATCCAGAATTGGCCTGAATGAAAATTTCCTTCTTTGGGACAATGAATAGATTTGAATAAAACCCCTGACCTTGTCCCTGAAAAGGAACTGGCATGACTACCCCTGAAACTCCAGGCCTGAAACACACTTCAGGAAAGCCTGAGCTTTAACTGGATTTGCTGGGATGCGTGAGAGAAAAAATCTTCTCACAGGAGGATTTACTCAGAATCCTATGCGAAACCCCTGAGAGACAATACTCTGAAACCATTGATTTGGACTGAATTTATCCAAAACATTCTTGAAAAAAACCTTAATCTGCCCCCTTCCAGCTGAGCTGGAATGAGAGTCGCACCTTCATGCAGACTTAGGGGCTGGCTTTTTGGTTTCTTAAATGGGTTAGATTTATTTCATATAATGAAGGTTTCCAATTGGAAACAGATTCCATAGAGAAGGATTAGGTTTTTGTTCCTTATTTGACAAAAAGAACAAAAACGATTTAAAAGCTTTATATTTACCCTTAGGTCTCTTATTACCTTGGAAGAAAGAGATAGCAATCTAGATTTAAAAAGTCATATCAGCATTCCAAGATTTAAGCCTCAAAACTCTTGTAGCTAAAAATAGCTAAAGACATAGATCTAACATTAATCTTGATGATATCAAAAAATGGCATCAGAACTGATTAGTATGTTGCAGTAAGCGAACAATACGAGATAAATCAGAATCCAATTCTTGTTGCGCTAAATCTCCAACAAAAAAGTTGATGCAGCTGCAACATCAGCCAAAGAAAATTGCAGGCCTGAGACTACCTGAATATAAATAAGCTTTCCTTAGATAAGAATCAAGTTTTCTATCTAAAGGAACTTAAGTACTATCTTCCATAGGAATAGAGGTACGTTCAGCAAGAGTAGAAATAGCCCCATCAACTTTGAGGATCTTTTCCCAAAACTCTATAGAAATTGCTGGTAAAAAGATACCATTTTTTAAACCTTGAAGAAGGAATAAAATAAGTACCCGGCTAATTCCATTCCTTAGAAATTATAAGAGAAATAGCATCAGGAACAAACCTCTGGAGTAACCACAGGAGGTTTAAAAACAGAATTTACTAGTTCTAACATCAAGAGGACTAGTTTCCATGATATCCAAAATAATTAACACTTCTTTAACAAAGAGCGAAAATACTTCATTTTAAATAAATAAGTAGATTTGTTAGTGTCAATATCTGAAGAAAGATCTTCTGAATCAGATAGATCCTCATCAGAAGAGGATAATGTATTATGTTGTTGGTCATTTGAAATTTCATCAACCTTATGAGAAGTTTTAAAAGACATTTATATTAATTAGAAGGCAGAATAGCAGACAAAAGCTTCTGAATAGAATCAGTAACAAATTCTTTAAATTTCATAGGTATAACATGTATATTAAAAGTTGAAGGAACAACAACAGGAAATGTACTATTAACTGATGGACACACTCTCTGCATGTAAAAGTTTATCATGATAACCAATACAATGACATTCGGAAATAAAATGCACTTAGCTTTAGTAGAACCGACATCAGGCAGCAAAGTTCCAACAGATACTTCTGAGGCAGGATCAGTTTGAGACATCTTGAAAAATGTAAAATAAAAAAACAACATATAAAGCAAAATTTGTCAATTTCCTTATATGACAGTTTCAGGAATGGGAAAAAAATGCAAATAGCATAGCCCTCTGACATAGAAAAATGCAAGAGGCAAAAAGCAATGGGGCAAATATATAATGAAAAAAGTTTAGCGACAAGTATCGCGTACAACGTAACTGAAATTTTTTTTGGCGCCAACCATGTCCGGAAATGACACATTCGCGTCACCAACGACGCAACCCTATGTGAACCTCTGCGTCAATTACAACACCAGAAATGACAAACTTGCGTCAACGGACGTGCCTTTCGCGGCCAAAAAAACTTCGAGCCAAGAATGACGCAATAAAGTGTAGCATTTGGCGCACCCGCGAGCCTAAGTCAGACCGCAATTTGAAACAAGTAGTCAATTGAAAAAAAGACTAAACCCCAGGTAGGAAAAATATTTCTTAATATTAACTTCCCCAAATATGAAACTGACAATCTGCAAAAGGAAATACATGAACCTGACTCATGGCAAATATAAGTACAATACATATATTTAGAACTTTATATAAATGCATAAAGTGCCAAACCATAGCTAAGGTGTCTTAAGTAATAAAAACATACTTACCAAAAGACACCCATCCACATATAGCAGATAGCCAAACCAGTATACTGAAACCGTTATCAGTAGAGGTAATGGTATATGAGAGTATATCGTCGATCTGAAAAGGGAGGTAGGAGATGAATCTCTACGACCGATAACAGAGAACCTATGAAAAAGACCCCCGTTAGGAAAATCATTGCATTCAATAGGTGATACTCTCCACGTCCCTCTGACATTCGCTGTACTCTGAGAGGAGTCGGGCTTCAAAATGCTGAGAAGCGCATGTCAACGTAGAAACCTTAGCACAAACTTACTTCACCACCTCCATAGGAGGCAACGTTTGTAAAACTGAATTGTGGGTGTGGTGAGGGGTGTATTTATAGGCATTATGAGGTTTTGGAAACTTTGCCCCTCCTGGTAGGATTGTATATCCCATACATCGCTAGCTCATTTACTCTTGCCAATTACATGAAAGAAATTAACCTTGCAAGCTACCTGATTAACTCATTCACTGCTGGAAATAATAGAAGTGTGGTGTGCAATGCATCTGCAAATAGCAGCATTCTAATTATCAAAAACCAATGGCAAAGCCATGTATGTTTATTTATGAAGAAAGGGGATACCAGAGAAGCTTTTACAATCATTTGTGTCATGATTGCACAAGCAGTATGTAAATAATGCAGCCACCAATCAACAAGCCCTACCCAGTGTGCTGAACCAAAAATCGTCTGGCTCCTAAGCTTATATTCCTGTTTTTTCAAATAAAGATACCAAGAGATCAAAGAAAAATTGATAATAGAAGTAAATTAGAAAGTTGCTTAAAATTGCATGCTTTGTCTAAATCATGAAAGAAAAAAAATTGGGTTTCATATCCCTTTAACTTGGTTACTTATAAATTATCTTTGCATTTCAGTCTGTGCATCCCACTGGGTTTTGCACATCTGTCTTTCAGCCTACTATATAAACCTTCTTTCTTTGTGATTATGGCCTTCTGCTCTAGTCATTGTATAGGATTATCCTGACTACAAAGTATATCATGTTTTAGACTATTTACTATATATGAACAAAAAAAAGGACAACAGTAAAAATTCCTGATCAACATCATATATATGAATAAGTAAATATTCTAAACAAGATTTTTTTATATAAAATTAATTGTTTAAAATTGTTTAAATAATTAATTATATATAAAAAAAAATCTTGTTTAGAATATTTACTTATTCATATATATGATGTTGATCAGGAATTTTTACTTATGTCCTTTTTTTGTTCATCTTGACACCACATATATTGTCCTACACACCTTATCTTAGACAGTTGTTACACCTATTCGCTGTTATCTAAGTTACTGGGTTCATTACACCAACTACTGTTTCTTCATTTTTTTATTGGAAACAATGATTTATCCCAAACATTGTCACAAAAAATGGTATACAGTTTGCTATATATATTAACTCTCCCAGTGGTTTTTGAAACAACAAATTTATATTGATGCAACAAAGTGTATACTATCCTATTTCATTGTAACACATGTGCTTCATAGTATATCTTATGAATTTACAAATATCCTTAATTACATATTTATTAATATCATTCCTTTCTTAACAAAACCCCTTTTTTTAAACCATTATATGCATTTTTTTAGATATTTTTATCCTAAAAAGACTCATCACAGATTCCTTTGTCTGTTTGCAAATGCACATCATTAGTGAATAATTGATCTCACACTTGACACCTTAACCCTCCGTTGTCCATTGGATGATTTGAAAGTGCCGGATAACCAATGAAACACATTGTGGCAGCTTAAAAAAGCGCTTTTTTACTTGTATTTCTATCTTATTTTTATGCCTGATGAAACGACCGTGTTGCGTGGTCGAGCAACACGTTGCAGCAACATTAAACTTGTCTTTTAACATTTATATACGGAGGAGTCTTTCTGTCTGATTATTCAGATTGAATTTGCTCTATCTGCACAAAAAACTATACAAACCATTACATCACAATTGGTTTGCCTGCACCATATCTCCAGTCTGTTGTTTGATACTTGGATTCAAACTTCCCTGTGATCTTCCCTGTGACCTGAGAACTGGTCTCCACCTTGATACAGGATCAGTATCCAGTTAGCTGACTATTGCAAGTGTCAGCCTGCCTGTTTGCACTATCTAGTGCCTTCAAAAATCGTGAGTTTTACTATTTACCTTCTTTATTATATATCACATATGGATTTCACTATGAGGCACCCATTTTCTTTCTAACTTTTTAAAAATATAATTTGAACCTATATTGCAGATGAAGTATTTCATCTGTGTAGCAAAGTATAAAGTCTTCCAACTGATTAATTGCTACTATACATTTTTAGATACGTATTAAAGAGTGTAGGAGAAACACTGGGCATGTTACGACTAATAAGGTTTTAATTAATTTTTAATACATGCTGTGAAACATGTTTATATTAATTAATATGATGACAGTATTGAGATTACAGTTATAATACAACTCTTTGGGGCATGCAGGGCGTAACCACAGTACATGTTAGCTTGTTTTTTTTTCCATGGGATGAGGACACTCAACACCCCACCCATAACTCAGTAGCAGAATCATTATTTAACACGTACAAATGGTTCTTGGTCAGCAGAGCTTAAAAAGTCATTGCTTATAGGAAAATACAGCAATTTATGGGATTTTTGGCTACTTGCGGTAATGGAACCAAACACAAGTTCAAGGATAATTAGGAGATTGTTATATAATATGAAGAGCAACTTTTCAACCCAAAAATATAAAAACTATTGAAATGTAAAATAACATGAGAAGAAAGCAGAAGTTTAAATCAATCATCTTTGGGGTGCAATAATTAGAATTTTTGTTATTGAATGAGTATAGATAGCACCCCCTAGAACTTTAACTGATGGCAATATATTAACAGTTATATGTAATTTGGCTGCAGCAATTGAGGGTGCTTCTGGTAACCTCATTGATGTTAGAAAGGGCTGCACTGCTTTAGCATTTCTTGCATTTAGCTTATCTCCAGGACATCTGAGAAAATGTGTAGTAAGTTGTGCATTTTCCTTTTTTTTATAGATGAAACAGAGAGAAGAAAACGCAGTGAAACCTAAGGCACCATCCAGCCATGCCCTTAGTCCGCCATCATGCCACCCACCTGACTATGACTAATACTGCCTATCCTCTTACCCCACCCACTACTACCCTGAACCCTGGATCTTGAGACTTCATCCCCTGTTCTGACCCCTGTTGAGAGGTATAACAATGTTATCAATTTTCAATGATTAAAGTCTAGTCAAAAACGTTCATGATTCAGATAGGACATGCAATTTCAAACAACTTTCCAATTTAGTTTTGTCAATAAAATTGCCTTTTCTTTTGGTATTCTTTGTTGAAAGCTATGCCTAGGTAGGCTCATTTGCACATTTCTAAGCCATTGAAGGCCACCTCTTAAGTGCATTTTGACAGTTTTCACAGCTAGACACTACTAATTCATGTGTGCCAGATATATAACATTGTGCTCACTCCTGTGGAGTTATTTATGAGTCAGCAATGATTGGCTACATGGAAGTCTGTCAAAAGAACTGAAATAAGGGCGCAGTTTGCAGAGGCTTACAAACAAGGTAATCACAGAGGTAAAAAGTATATTACTATAACTGTGTTGGTTATGCAAAACTGGGCAATGGGAAAGAAAAGGATTATCTATCTATTTAAACAATAAACATTCTGGATTAGACTGTCCCTTTAACTATTCAGAAAGCAAAACGCATCTATTTTTTTTAAATCCTAGTCATCCTTTAAAACGTTTTCCTAAGTTTATAATATTTTTTACTGTGAAAATCTGTTGTATTGTTTTTAATCATGCTCCTTTCTTACATAAACCACTGTTTTCGAGGCATGATTAAAATTATTTGACTATAATATGTCTTTAACAAATAATAAGTCATACTTCCCTTAGGACCCGATTATAAAAAACTTGGAGGCATGGAGAGAAATCACACAAAAACTTTGGATTTTGAGCATTATATTGTAATGTAGATTCATCTCCTTTACACCTAGAACCCTGCAATGGGAGATAAACTAAAATTTGCCTTTATAAAAGGGTCCTCACAGTACTGATGAACATTCTTAGATAATCTCACCAGACCAGCTTTAGAGAATCCAATCCTTAGAATTAACAAGGAGCTTGGAGCACTTTTGAATTGTTATTGCAACACCAAACATCTTAAAGGGATATTAAACAGTGTGAGATTCCCCTTTCTTTGTAACTTACTTTTAAAAATTGTTGCTTTTCTAAATTCCACTGAGTTTCTATAAAGTAAATGGGCAGAGCCATGTTTGAACTTAAGTTGCCCTTTATTTGTTTCCCTTGCTGTAGTCAATTAGGGACAGATATAAAACAGGCAATAAAAGAAAGTTTCCAAATAAGACTGTGTAGAACATAGAGTCATCTTAAAGGGATTCCACACAGCTTTGTTTGCACAGAGAAAAAAAGTTCAAACATGGAGGCACCCCATACTTTATAGAAACTAAAAACACAGATATATCCAGTCGCAACAAACTCTATATCCTAGACTATGGGGCCTATTTAACAAAGGTCTGTCGGACCTGATCCGACAGTGTGGATCAGGTCCGACAGACCTCGCTGAATGCGGAGAGCAATACACTCTCCGTATTCAGCATTGCACCAGCAGCTCTTGTGAGCTGCTGGTGCAACACCGCCCCCTGCAGATTTACGGCCAATCGGCCGCCAACAGGGGGTGTCAATCAACCCGATCGTACTTGATCGGGTTGAATTGTGGCGATGTCTGTCCGTCTGCTCAGAGCTTCATAACTGGTGTTTCTGGCGAGCCTGCAGGCTCACCAGAAACACTGGCCCTCAAGCTCCATCCGGAGCTTGATACATGGGCCCCATATCTATAAGAGGCGCCCACCAAAAGTGAACTCATGTGGGTTGGAAAACATAGCACAAATCTTCCAAATCTTTTCCGTTTAGAGTAGTTAAGGCTATTAAATATCTTGGTCTGGAAATACATAAAGATCCTAAGCACTGGTACAAATTAAACTTTGTATTGCTTTTTCAAAAGATCAAAGAAGATCTGGAGCTATGGAACACTTTTCTGCTTTCTATCTCGGCCCAGGTAAATCTAATTAAAACAATCATTTTCCCTCATCTTTTATATCCTCTTCAAAACTTACCTCTTTTCATTTTAAAAAAAGGGGGTTAAATAAACTAGCGCTTAAGAGTTAATATCCCTTGCCCTATTCTCCTACTATCTACTTCCCAGATAGAAAGGTGTATAAAGTGAAAAAGTTATGGAGATTAGGCGCTTAATCTGCAAAAGGGATAAAGGTGTGTATGGAAGTCGTTAGCTAAATATGTAGAAAAAACTGGACCTTGGACAGAATAAGTGAAAAATTCTTCTACAATTTATTTTCAAAATAAAAACATGATAATACCAAGATAAAATAAATCACAATCCCTAAGTGTTGCAACACTATATCGATCAATTCATAAAATTTCTAAAATTCAGATATACATTTGTTTTATACACAAATAAAAGGATTTATCTGCTCTTTTGTATCCTTTGTTCAAAGATTTTAGATAAAATGTATTCTTTTATTTCAACACAATTAATAATATTTGTCTCTTTTCGATATTTTATATCTATATTTCATCAACTTTAAAATTACAAATATGTAGCAAAAACTATCAATTAGTTAAAACAATTTAAATGCAAAACTGATTATAAATGGTGTCCCCACAATGGCTGTTTACTTATATTGGTTGTAATTTTTTGTATTTAAAAAGTTCATCAAAGCATTTGTAAGTAATTGGAGATAAATTACTGAGGGCTGTGTTCTTTATCCTTATGTTTATGTTGTGATATATTACGGTTTCACAGTTACCTCTTTGTATCCTCAGTGAGCTTAATTTGTAGAAAAGGAATGTTCCAAACAGTGTTTAGGGGTGATTTTCTTACCCTCTCTTGTGAGCTCACAAGAGAGGGTAAGAAAATCACCCCTAAACACTGTTTGGAACATTCCTTTTCTACAAATTAAGCTCACTGAGGATACAAAGAGGTAACTGTGAAACCGTAATATATCACAACATAAACATAAGGATAAAGAACACAGCCCTCAGTAATTTATCTCCAATTACTTACAAATGCTTTGATGAACTTTTTAAATACAAAAAATTACAACCAATATAAGTAAACAGCCATTGTGGGGACACCATTTATAATCAGTTTTGCATTTAAATTGTTTTAACTAATTGTTAGTTTTTGCTACATATTTGTAATTTTAAAGTTGATGAAATATAGATATAAAATATCGAAAAGAGACAAATATTATTAATTGTGTTGAAATAAAAGAATACATTTTATCTAAAATCTTTGAACAAAGGATACAAAAGAGCAGATAAATCCTTTTATTTGTGTATAAAACAAATGTATATCTGAATTTTAGAAATTTTATGAATTGATCGATATAGTGTTGCAACACTTAGGGATTGTGATTTATTTTATCTTGGTATTATCATGTTTTTATTTTGAAAATAAATTGTAGAAGAATTTTTCACTTATTCTGTCCAAGGTCCAGTTTTTTCTACATATTTAGCTAACGACTTCCATACACACCTTTATCCCTTTTGCAGATTAAGCGCCTAATCTCCATAACTTTTTCACTCTTTTCATTTTAAATCACGACCTTCGTAAACTTTCTTCCTGGTTTTCTAAATTTATCTGGAAAGGTAAGAAACCATGCATATCTCTTAACAGACTTTCGCAAAACCGCATAGCAGCTGGCCTAGCTCTCCCTAATATTAGATTATATAACTGGGCAGCCATGTTTAAGATTGCCATAGACTGGATTGCTGAGACTAATATTGTCTCTTCTAGTTATATGGAATCATATTTCATTGCACCATGGTCTTTAAAGGCTATTTTACATTGTCCTCAGCGGAAATTACCTTCAAATGTTTCCTCTCTTGCATCAATTAAAAATATAATTTTGGCTTGGCATAAGTTTTGCTCTTTTCGGAATATCGATTATTCTTTTTCAGATTTTTTGCCAATAATCGATAACCCGCAATTTACTCCTGGTATAAATAAAAAAACATTTAAATTTTGGCTATAAAAAGGTCTTAAAGATATTCGACAAATGATCGACGAGAATCAACAGATACTTTTCCCCAAAATAATCTTTCAACATTATGACCTTCCTTGAATAAATCGATTTGCTTATTTCCAAATACGTCAATATATTTTTGCCCAGAAATGGCATCTCCCTGCTGCGGTCACGTGGTCTGATGTAAAGATCTGCATCCAGAAATTTGTATCTGGCAATGCTTTGATTTTGTTAATGTATGATATTACGCTTAATAAACAAAGCTTATTATTTTTTGATAAACTGTTTAGCTTTTGGTTACCCATCATTTCTACAATAGATTCTGATAAAATTAAACATAGCTTTGTTACTATTGATAAATGTCATATTTTGGTGAGCTGGAAGGAATCTCATATGAAACTCATTAATGATTTTTATTTATCACTTCGTAAATATTCTAAATTTTATCCAACAAAACCTTCTATTTGCCCACATTGTACTAATCCCAAAGCGGACACATCCCATATGTTCTGGTTTTGCCCCAAAATTAAGCAACTATGGCAATAAGTTCAATTTTGGTTTAATAAAGTGTATAACATGACTATTTCTTTGTCATTGGAAGATATCATGTTACTGTTAGTCCATAATCCTAATGCCAATTCTCAGACAAATATTTTAAACACTGTTATACTGATAGATACTATATTGTAAAAAATCGTCCACCAAGCCTAGCTCAAATTTTTGAAGGAATTAAAGCACAAATTATCTATGAATCATTTCACCTTCATTTAACGACCGAGAAAAGAATTAAAACGTTCTTGGTAGGATGGGCCCCGATCATCAAGTTCTATCCAATTTCTCTACAAAAACAAATTCTATTCCAGTTTTTATCCTCCACTAGTTTCGTGGAATCGGTTCTATTGGACCTTTTCCCACACACATGAATTTCGAATTTTAGAGAAATCCATTAGGAACCTATTAGTCTGCCCTTTGGAAGCATAAGTGTTATACCCACCAGCAGACCACTCAGGGGGAGTTGTGGAGGGAATTTTCCTTTTTTTTTCTCTTACCCTGTTGAGTTTATTTTAAGTTAGGGAATCAGATAGTTGTAGAAAGTAGTTTATGACAAGAGAATAACCGGAGTTTTTGTAAGGGTTTTCCAACAGATAAAATACTAAGGCCTAGATTTGGAGTTTGGCGGTAGCCGTGAAAACCAGCGTTAGAGGCTCCTAACGCTGGTTTTAGGCTACCGTCGGTATTTGGAGTCATTCAAAAAAGGGTCTAACGCTCACTTTTCAGCCACGACTTTTCCATACCGCAGATCCCCTTACGTCATTTGCGTATCCTATCTTTTCAATGGGATCTTTCTAACTCCGGTATTTAGAGTCGTGTCTGAAGTGAGCATTAGAAATCTAACGACAAAACTCCAGCCGCAGAAAAAAGTCAGTAGTTAAGAGCTTTCTGGGCTAACGCCGGTTCATAAAGCTCTTAACTACTGTGCTCTAAAGTACACTAACACCCATAAACTACCTATGTATCCCTAATCTGCCGACCGCAAAGCGCCGCTACCTACATTATCCTTATGTACCCCTAATCTGCTGCCCCTAACACCGCCGACCCCTATATTATATTTATTAATCCCTAATCTGCCCCCCTCAGCGTCGCCTACACTTATTAACCCCTAATCTGCTGAGCGGACCGCACCACTACTATAATAACGTTATTAACCCCTAATCCGCCTCACTAACCCTATAATAAATAGTATTAACCCCTAATCTGCCCTCCCTAACATCGCCGACACCTAACTTCAATTATTAACCCCTAATCTGCCGACTGGAGCTCACCGCTATTCTAATAAATGTATTAACCCCTAAAGCTAAGTCTAACCCTAACACTAACACCCCCCTAAATTAAATATAATTTTAATCTAACGAAATTAATTATCTCTTATTAAATAAATTATTCCTATTTAAAGCTAAATACTTACCTGTAAAATAAATCCTAATATAGCTACAATATAAATTATAATTATATTATAGCTATTTTAGGATTTATATTTATTTTACAGGTAACTTTGTAATTATTTTAACCAGGTACAATAGCTATTAAATAGTTAATAACTATTTAATAGCTAAAATAGTTAAAATAATTACAAATTTACCTGTAAAATAAATCCTAACCTAAGTTAAAATTAAACCTAACACTACACTATCAATAAATTAATTAAATAAAATACCTATAATTATCTACAATTAAACCTAACACTACACTATCAATAAATAAATTAAATACAATTCCTACAAATAAATACAATGAAATAAACTAACTAAAGTACAAAAAATAAAAAAGAACTAAGTTACAAAAAATAATTTTTTTTTACAAACATTAGAAATATATTACAACAATTTTAAACTAATTACACCTACTCTAAGCCCCCTAATAAAATAACAAAGCCCCCCAAAATAAAAAAATGCCCTACCCTATTCTAAATTACTAAAGTTCAAAGCTCTTTTACCTTACCAGCCCTGAACAGGGCCCTTTGCGGGGCATGCTCCAAGAAGTTCAGCTCTTTTGCCTGTAAAAAAAACATACAATACCCCCCCGCCAACATTACAACCCACCACCCACATACCCCTAATCTAACCCAAACCCCCATTAAATAAACCTAACACTAAGCCCCTGAAGATCTCCCTACCTTGAGTCGTCTTCACCCAGCCGAGCCAAATTCTTCATCCAAGCGGAGCAAGAAGAGGTCCTCCATCCGGTAGAAGTCTTCATCCAAGCGGGGCAGAAGAGGTCTTCCATCTGATTGAAGTCTTCATCCAAGAGGCATCTTCTATCGTCATCCATCCGGAGCGGAGCGGCAGGATCCTGAAGACCTCCGACGCGGAACATCCATCCTGGCCGACGACTGAACGACGAATGACGGTTCCTTTAAATGACGTCATCCAAGATGGCGTCCCTCGAATTCTGATTGGCTGATAGGATTCTATCAGCCAATCGGAATTAAGGTATTATATTTAATTTAGGGGGGTGTTAGTGTTAGGGTTAGACTTAGCTTTAGGGGTTAATACATTTATTAGAATAGCGGTGAGCTCCAGTCGGCAGATTAGGGGTTAATAATTGAAGTTAGGTGTCGGCGATGTTAGGGAAGGCAGATTAGGGGTTAATACTATTTATTATAGGGTTAGTGAGGCGGATTAGGGGTTAATAACTTTATAATAATAGCGGTGCGGTCCGCTCGGCAGATTAGGGGTTAATAAGTGTAGGCAGGTGGAGGCGACGTTGTGGGGGGCAGATTAGGGGTTAATAAATATAATATAGGGGTCGGCGGTGTTAGGGGCAGCAGATTAGGGGTACATAGGGATAATGTAAGTAGCGACGGTTTACGGAGCGGCAGATTAGGGGTTAATAATATGCAGGGGTCAGCGATAGCGGGGGCGGCAGAATAGGGGTTAATAAGTGTAAGGTTAGGGGTGTTTAGACTCGGGGTACATGTTAGAGTGTTAGGTGCAGACGTAGGAAGTGTTTCCCCATAGGAAACAATGGGGCTGCGTTAGGAGCTGAACGCGGCTTTTTTGCAGGTGTTAGTTTTTTTTCCAGCTCAAACAGCCCCATTGTTTCCTATGGAGGAATCATGCACGAGCACGTTTTTGAGGCTGGCCGCGTCCGTAAGCAACTCTGGTATCGAGAGTTGAAGTTGCGTTAAATATGCTCTACGCTCCTTTTTTGGAGCCTAACGCAGCCATTCTGTGGACTCTCAATACCAGAGTTATTTTAAAGGTGCGGCCAGAAAAAAGCCAGCGTTAGCTACGCGGGTCGTTACCGACAAAACTCTAAATCTAGCCGTAAATGAATTATTTTTGTCTTTGGTCTTTGTTTTTTCCTTTGTTTATTTATTTAATTGGTATGGCGCACATGAAAATACATTCAATGTTATCATGGAATTTAAAATTGATTTAATGTTAAAATTAATTTGTTCCTTGAAAAATGTTGTACCATTGTAATGTATAATGTGAATTGTTATGATATCAATATGATAGATTGTGTTGTGACTGAAATATTTTTCACAATAAACAAAGATCTTAAAAAAAAAAAAAAAAAAAAAGATGTCCTAACTGTTTTACTTGGAGAATATTGTGTTCTAATTGCACCCATTCTTTAACTTGTGCATTTCGTCCCAATCTACAATTCTCTGAAGGATCACTGCTATTCTATATTTTGCTATACAAGGTACCCCCATCCCACACTTGATTTAGGGTTGTATATTGTAGTTTTGGCTTCTCTGGGGAGTTTGCCAGACCAAATATATTTGTTTAAGATGTTTTAAAGATTGGGAATGTATGTTTTTGGCAATGGGATTGGAAGGGTGTGCAATAAATATATTTTCACCACAGAGATGCGTCCCAACCATGATAAGGTTTTGTGGCTCCATTTGGTCAGTTTCAGCTTTTTTTGTGACACTAGTTTAGTGTAGTTATGTTTGAAAAGTGTGGTGTGATCAGTTGATAGGAAAATACCCAGATATTTTATGGATTATTTTTGTATGGAAAGGGAGTAATTTCTATGTAGAGATTTGGAGTGGTTGATGGAAAAAATTGAATAGAGGCCATATTGAGTTAGAGATTGTATAATTATAGGCATTGTGGTCTATGGGGAGGTAATTGAAAAATGGACATCATCTGCATACAGTTTGTACTATTCGTTACTAGTGATGTCGCGAATAGTTCGCTGGCAAATAGTTCCCGGCGAACATAGCGGCGGGCGAATATATGCGATGTTCGATCCGCCCCCTATTTGTCATCATTGAGTAAACTTTGACCCTGTATCTCACAGTCTGCAGACACATTTAAGCCAATCAGCAGCAGGCACTCCCTCCCAGACCCTCCCAGCTCCTGGACAGCAGCCATTTTAGATTCATTCTGATCCTGCATTCTTAGTGAGAGGAGGGATAGTGTAGCTGCTGATTTTATAGGGACATTGATAGCTAGGCTAGTGTATTCAGTGTCCACTACAGTCCTGAAGGACTCATCTGATCTCTGCTGTAGATCTCATCTGAAGCTCTGCTTTAGGGCTAGAACATCATTTTTTTTTTTGCCTGTGTAATTTTGACTGTGAAACATCAGCCTGCTAGTGTAATCTAATTGCAGTTGCCTGCCTGCAGTGCCACCACTCATATCTGTTGTAACAGTAGTGTAAATTTAAAAAAAAAAAACTTTTTTGACTGTGAAACATCAGTCTGCTAGGGTAATCTAATAGCAGTTGCGTGCCTGCCAGCGTGTGTGCCAGGCCCACTTGCCAACTAGTGCCACCACTCATATCTGTTGTAACAGTAGTGTAAATTTAAAAAAAAAACTTTTTTGACTGTGAAACATCAGTCTGCTAGTGTAATCTAATAGCAGTTGCCTGCCTGCCAGCGTGTGTGCCAGGCCCACTTGCCAACTAGTGCCACCACTCATATCTGTTGTAACAGTAGTGTAAATTTTTTTAAAAAAAACTTTTTTGACTGTGAAACATCAGTCTGCTAGTGTAATCTAATTGCAGTTGCCTGCCTGCCAGCGTGTGTGCCAGGCCCACTTGCCAACTAGTGCCATCACTCATATCTGTTGTAACAGTAGTGTAAATTTTGTAAACAAAAAACTTTTTTGACTGTGAAACATCAGTCTGCTAGTGTAATCTAATTGCATTTGCCTGCCTGCCAACATGTGTGCCCGGCCCACTTGCCCAGTGCCACCACTCATATCTGGTGTAACAGTAGTGTAAATAATTTAAAATAAACAAAACTTTTTTGACTGTGAAACATCAGTCTGCTAGTGTAATCTAATTGCAGTTGCCTGCCTGCTAGTGTGTGTGCCAGGCCCACTTGCCCAGTGCCACCACTCATATCTGTTGTAACAGTAGTGTAAATAATTAAAAAAAAAAACTTTTTTGACTGTGAAACATCAGTCTGCTTGTGTAATCTAATTGCAGTTGCCTGCCTGCCAGCGTGTGTGCCAGGCTCACAGCGTATACGGTGCCCACTTGCCCAGTGGCACCACTCATATCTTGTTTAATAGTAGTGTAAGTGTACATTTAAAAAAATAAAAACTTTTTGAACTGTCAAACATCAGTCTGCTTTTTTGTGTCAGGCTCACAGCGTATACTGTGCCCACTTGCCCAGTGCCACCACTCATATCTTGTTTAATAGTAGTGTAAGTGTACATTTAATAAAAAATGACAGGCAGAGCAGGCCACCCCGCAGGTGCCGTCATGGTCGTGGTGCTATGATTCCCTTTGGCCATAGAATAATGCCCAGTGTTCAGAGGCCACGTCCCATGAACTCGAAAAGTTCTGAGGAGGACATAGTTGACTTTTTAACACAGGACACCCAATCTTCTATAGCTTCCGCTCCGAACCTTGATGTACCATCCTCTTCCAGCTTATCTTCGGGCACCTCTCAAGTTACCACCACTCGCACCACAGCCGCTTCACTTGATGTGTCAGAGGAGTTTTTTTTACACATCAGTTGGAAGAAATGAGTGATGCGCAACCATCATTGACAGAGGATGTAGATAACAGTGATATGTCTCAGTCAGACAGCATTACAGACATGGACATACGGTGTGATGATGATGATGTTGTACCCACTGCTTCTTCCTTTGTTGATTTGTCAGATACAAGTGAAGCGGTTGATGATGACGATGCATCCGTGGATGTCATGTGGGTGCCCACTAGAAGAGAAGAAGAACAGGGGGAAAGTTCAGATGGGGAGACAGAGAGGAGGAGGAGATGAGTTGGAAGCAGGGGGTGGTCATCGCAAGGAGCTAATGGCACAGTCAGACAGCATGCATCAGCACCCGGGGTCAGCCAGCAGCACGCCAATCAATGCATGCTGTTGCCACCACCAGAATGCCGTCATCACAGAGCTCAGCAGTGTGGCATTGTTTTTATGTGTCTGCCTCTGACAACAGCGATGTCATTTGCAACCTGTGCCAAAAGAAACTGAGTCGTGGGAAGTGCAACACCCACCTAGGTACAACTGCTTTGCAAAGTCACATGATCGCACATCACAAACGCCTATGGGATCAACACATGAGTAGAAGCAGCACACAAACTCAAAGTCGCCATCCTCCTCCTGGTCCAGCATCTTCAGACACGTCAACCACTGCTGTCCTCCTTGCCCCCTCTCAACCATCCGCCACTCCGTCTCTCTTCCGGAGCAGTTCCTGCTCATCTGCCCACAGTCAGGTGTCTGTCAAGGACATGTTTGAGCGTAAGAAGCCAATGTCACAAAGTCACCCCCTTGCCTGGCGTCTGACAGCTGGCTTGTCTGAACTCTTAGCCCGCCAGCTTTTACCATACAAGCTGATGGAGTCTGAGGCGTTCAAAAAATTTGTAGCTATTGGGACACCGCAGTAGAAGGTACCCGGCCGAAATTTCTTTTCACAAAAGGCAATCCCCAACCTGTACTCGATTCTGCGAAAGGAAGTAATGGCATGTCTGGCGCAGTGCCCCAAATTTGAAGTAGGAGGGCCAACCAAGCATCTTTTTCCATCTCCCGGTTCCTAAAATCCATGCCATATACACGTCCCCTGGTGCCGCAACTGCCTCTGGGAACCTTACCATGGGTCCCAGACCACACGTCTTGTAATTCTCTGTCTGGGAAATTATATATCTATCAAATCTATCTATTTATCTATCAAATCTATCTAACTATTTATCGTATCTATCAAATGAATATTGCATCTATTGATCTATGTAATCTATCTATCTATCAAATCTATCTCGTGGCCGGACTGTTTTGTGACAGCCACTTGTGTTTCGGCCAAATGTCCATATGACAAATGTCTGTCGGCTAAAAGTCCGGCCACGATTGCACGCGCAGTGCCCCAAATTTGAAGTAGGAGGACCGACCAAGCATCTTTTTCCATCTCCCGGTTCCTAAAATCCATGCCATATACACCTCCCCCGATAGGGGGAGTAACAGGTATTAAACTGATCAGAAAAGTACTACTTAACACACCACTCATATCTGGTGGCACAGTAGATTGCACGCGCAGTGCCCCAAATTTGAAGTAGGAGGACCGACCAAGCATCTTTTTCCATCTCCCGGTTCCTAAAATCCATGCCATATACAAGTCCCCTGGTGCCGCAACTGCCTCTGGGAACCTTACCATGGGTCCCAGACCACATGCCTTGTAATTCTCTGTCTGGGAAATTATATATCTATCAAATCTATCTATCTATCTATCTATCTATCGTATCTATCAAAAGTATATTGCATCTATTGATCTATCTATCTAATCTATCTAATCTATGTATCTATGCATCTATCAAATCTATCTATCTCGTGGTTGTGCAAATGGACTGTTTGCGGTTGTTTGCGGTGCGTTAAATGGGGAGTTTGGTCTGTCACTGTGAAGCGGGCGTAACCCTTACACTACCTGATCGATACAACATCATACCTGATGTTTTAAAGCACATTATTCCAAACAATTTAGGAATGTTAGGTGATTTATGCCCTTTATGGATTAAAACCAGACTCTGCATCAACTATGTAATTTTCCGTGGGAGTTTTGCCATGGATCCCTCTCCGGCATGCCACAGTCCAGGTGTTAGTCCCCTTGAAACAACTTTTCCATCACCATTGTGGCCAGAAAGAGTCCCTGTGGGTTTTAAAATTCGCCAGCCTATTGAAGTCAATTGCGGTTCACCCGGTTCGCCCGTTCGCGAACAGTTGCGGAAGTTCGAGTCCGCCGTTCGCGAACGGAAAATTTTAAGTTTGCGACATCACTATTCGTTACCTATTGGTTTAATGTGAGTGTTGTTGCGAATGTGAGAGGTTAGTACCTCCATTGCCAGGGGATAAACAGCAGTGGGGATAGGGGGCAGCCCTGTCTTGTACCATTTTGGATTGGGAATTTAGGAGATATTGTGTTGTTAAATTTGATAGATGCAGAGGGTTTTGTGTATAGTGCAAAAATGCTGTTGATAAATAATTGGCTGAAGCCAAATTTGGAGAGTATGGAGTGTAGGAAGAGCCAATCTAGCCTGTCGAAGGTTTTCTCAGCATCCATAGCCATGATGACCGTTTCACATATTCTATCATTTGTATGACTTCATTAGTGTTATCCTGGGCCTCCCTGCCGGGGATAAAATCAGTTTGATTCAAATGTATGAGATGTGGTAAAAATGTATTTAATCTGGTGGCTAAGAGTTTGGCATATATTTTTACATCTAGATTTAGGAGTGAGATTGGGCAAAAATTAGCAGGATTATCTGGGGATTTACCCGGTTTAGGGAGGACTACAATTCTTGCTTCTAGCATAGTTGGAAGGGGAGTTTTCTCGTTATCTATGTTCGCAAAAATAGATAGCAGCTGGGGGCCTAAGATATGACTAAATGTTTTATAGTATTTGGCAGAATTTTGACTATTTCTTTTGTGGTGTTTCCTATCTAACCATTCTGGTGTTTTAAGTTTCGTATGAATGTGGTAATTGTTATTTTTCTGAGGGCTCTGGCTAGTAGTTTACCTGCTTATTACTTTCCATGAAAAATTTTCTGTTTGAAAGTAGGTTATGTTGTTGTGCTTGTAGGAGATACTGTAATAAGGATCTAATGTTGTTGAGTTGAGTGAGAATTTGGACATCTGTTGGATTTAGTTGTTTATATTTTTCTTTCTTTTGTTTAATTAGTTGTATCTTTATTTTAATAAGGTGCCCTCTAATAAAACATTTATGAGTTTCCCATATAGTGTAAGGGTTAATATCTGGAGTGTTATTTATACTGAAGTATTCTTATAGTGAGTCTGCAAGTGTTTTAACTGTGGTTGGGTTTGACAATAGGGAATCGTCCAGATGCCATAGGAAAGGAGTGTTTGGTTTAGTGGACCAGGACATAGTTAAAATTACTGCTGAGTAATTAGACCAGGCGGTATGGCTTATGGAAGAATTTGTGATCTATTGCTAATGGTCTGTAAAAAAATAGTCTAGACGTGAGTATGTTTTATTTTGGTGGGAAAAAATGAGTACTCTCTTACTGATGTATGTAAGTATCCCAATGTGTGGTGCAGAAAGGGGTTGGGGTTGTGCGGAATATTTGTGGTGGAGGTTGATGAATTCATTAGGGCGTTGAAGGGGAAATTAAAATCTCTGCGTAAAATAATAATGCCTCTAGCAAAGTCAAGTAGTTTAGTTTGTAATGATTTGAAATACTTGGCGTGTGTCTGGGCTGGGGGCGTAGATATTGATAATTGTGACTAAGCTACCATATAGTATGCCTTGGACAGCCAAATATCTGCCATTTTTATCCCTATAGACTTTTTGTTCCTTGAAGGGAATAACTCTTTTTATCAGGATACTCACTTAACTTTGTCTGGAGTTATATAAGCTGTGGTAGTGGGTGGGGTATGTGGAGCTAAAATATCTCGGTTCTTTGTTGGGTCTAAAATGAGTTTCCTGGAGTAGGAGTATATCAGCTTTTTGCTATGTAAATAAAGTAGGACAGCCCTTCTTTTTTGTGGGGAATTAAGCCCCTTGACATTTTGTGAGATAAGTGTGGCTATGCTGTTCATTCATGATAATGGATGCAATTTAAAGTGATATTAACCCGTGTATTGGAGCTGTTAACATAAAAACAAATAAACCAAAAACTAATTACAAACATGAAAACCAAAAAAAATATCAACCCTAATTGGGTTTGGAAGAGTATGTTACTTCTAATGTTTCTACAGATAGATCTACACCATAAGCGTGTCTCATTGACAGGCTGAGAGAGATAGATACTATTCTGAGTGCATATCATAACAAGTAGAGGGGAGTAGGGAACTTGGATTAAAGGCTTATGGCCCTCTTGACCATTAATATTATAACAATATGTATTGTATGCCTCTCACACCTTACAAATGAGTGGTAAATGGTTCTGTATAGCCATATAAAGTATAACACATTTAACATATCATCACAAGGACTATAGCAGTTCACATGGTGGGAGTATATAGTAAAAAATATGCATCTCGTGTGGTACATTCCGTGGTAACAATTTCCATTTAACCGTGTTAAACATAATACATTAGACATGTTATCTCAAGGATAATAATAAGTTCCATGTTAACGTTATATAGCATAAACATTGTATAGCATATTTGTAAATAACCATAATGCCTTAATTAACTTTTTGAGATTTAACAGTAATATCTTACAAAAAGGATACCCGTTATCGTCCTGTAAAGATTGGGCTTGCCAGATCCGATGAGGTTGAAGGTAATGAGTTGCCTGGAGCTTTCTGTGAGTTACCGGGAACTTTCTGTCTGTGTCTCTTGTCCAAAGTAGGGGAAGAAGTGGGTTTCCCCTTTCTTTTCGGGGGGGGGGGGATTGTCTCCCAACTTTTCTTTGATTTTTTCATGGTGGTTCTGGCTGGAAGCAAGGTAGAAATTGGTGAAGTGGGAATTTCAGGAGTATTTAGGCCTAGTGATTCACAAAAGGGCTGAATTTCTGAGGTGTTAGAGCAGATGAGTCATCTATTTTCATGGATCACTGCCAGATGGAAAGGGAAACACCATCATTAAGGCATTTTCTTATTTCTTAGCATCATTGTCAAAGGTGATAATTATTTTCTCCTTTGTAGTGTACAATGTGACAAGTAAGCATAGAAGTGTAAGACCATTCCGCTGAATCTGATGGGTTGATTCTTTCTTGCAGCTTTCATTAGATCTTCCTTCTCTGTAAAGTTTTTAAATTTTATTATAATATCTCTTGGAGGAGCACTCTCTAGAGGCTTAGGTCTGAGTGCTCTGTGTGCTCTGTCCCACAGTATGTTGCTTGGCATTTGAGAGCCTAGAAGGTATATAAAGAGGGCTGGCAAATATACTGGGAATTCTTTTGGTTTTACAGATTCGGGCCTCTGATTCTAAGATTTTTCCTACGACTTCTATTTTCTATATCATCCATTTTATCTTGTAAAGAGGAGATTACATCAGATTGTTGTTCTATAAGGGTTTGCATAGAGGATATTTCTTCTGAGACCAATTCTCCTTGGTCTTCTAATGCTTCTACTCTGAAGCCTAGAGTATGCACATCTTGCTTTAGCTCTGCTAATTCTTCTCTCAAGCAACTTCTGATGGTGTCTGCTATATCTTTAGTGGATGCAAGAGAGGATAATATGTGTGTTGGAATCTGTGACATATCAGAACAACCAGACCTAGGGCAGTTGCTCCCATTATTACATTCATTAATCCCCTCTGTGGCAGAGGTGGTTAGGCTTTGTGAATTGGGATCTGAAGTGGTAAAATATGAGCTCACAGTGTTCCCTTTGGGTAATAATGTATTTGCAGTTTTGACTGGTTTAATATTTATTTTGGAGGCCATTGTGATATAATATATAGGTACTGTGCTAAGATGATCTTACAAATTGTTATGCTGTAGTTAACATTCACTGTTTACACAGAATCACTGAGATTATAATGATATACGCAGTGGTTTAATACTGCTTTTTATTAAACTTGCTTATATCGGTATAATCAGTACATACAATATGCTCTAAAATTTAGGAGCTTGGTATATATTTTGTGGTGTTGGGATTCAATGCAACAATGGCACAGTTCTGCTATTTTTTTTTCCCCTTTTCCGGGTGAGCTGTGATCCACTCCACAGTCTGTAGCTCTTTGTGTTATCCGGATGATCCGGTGTGATGTTAGGGCTGTGACCGTTCGGTCCTTAAAAATAAAAGCCTTTGCAGCCAATAGGAGTTAGTGCATGGTGCTGGCTGGTGAGGGCCTCTCCCACGTGTAACAAGGGATCGATTCTCTCTCTCCTCTGGGTCCCTGAAGGTATGGTGGCTTATCCCAACTGCAACTGAGGCATTTTATGTTGGCCAAAGTAGATGTATTATCCGGTATAGCTGTTCCCTTTACCGGACGCTGAGCTTAAGCTACAAACGTACGTTTAAATGAACACAAGTATCTTTAAGTATGTGAAAAATGTGTTTTAACCACCACATTTTGAACCAATACATTCTCAGTATTTTCCCATTATACTGCTTTCTGCAATAATTTTATTTATTTTAAAAAATACAGTTTTCTGCTACATATCATTAGAGAAAACCATACGACGGTAGATTCATGAAATAAATAAAGGCCAGGAATTCACATATACTGATTCTCAGGTGTCACAGAAACTAATAAACTGTTATTCTTTGAAGTAAAGGTCCCAAGGTACTTGAAAAACTCGCAAATATATTGTAAATAGCTAGCAGTCCCCAATTGATTATGGGAAACAGGTGCTTATATTTTGTATTACTATAATTTTATTGTGCATTAATACTTTTTTCCTCATTGCAGATATGCAACAAGGGCCTTGACTATTTCAGAAAGTAAGCAGTGGTCCCCTGCAATACTTACTGTATGATTGTAATAAAGGGCCCAATACAACTATGGGCTAGATTATTAGAGTGATGTGCTAATTATCGCCCCTGCTCACGTGCTGACTGCGCTCGACTTTTTGTGCGTGTCAGATACCATATGTATTACAAGTTGAAATTAAAAAGTTTTCCCGAAGTTACAATATCATGAAATATTCTCATATAGACTTCAATGGAGTGTGAAAAATGGAAAAAAAACTAACACCTAACAAATCGTGAAAACCCTATTGCTATTGACCAAGTGCGCTACCTGTCATGAAGTATTAATATTTCACATTCCAATGTTCTTCACATGGTAGAATGTGTTCTGTTTATTCATAAAAACATTTCTACATCTATCTATCATCTATCTATCTATCTATCTATCTATCTATATCTATCTATCTATCTATCTATATCTATCTATCTATATCTATCTATCTATATCTATCTATCTATATCTATCTATCTATATCTATCTATATCTATCTATCTATATCTATCTATCTATATCTATCTATCTATATCTATATCTATCTATCTATATCTATATCTATCTATATCTATCTATATCTATCTATATCTATCTATATCTATCTATATCTATCTATATCTATCTATATCTATCTATATCTATCTATATCTATCTATATCTATCTATATCTATCTATATCTATCTATATCTATCTATATCTATCTATATCTATCTATATCTATCTATATCTATCTATCTATCTATATATATATATATATATATATATATATATTTTGAGTTATATGATTATATATAGGTATAGATATATACAGATATATATATATATAGGAATATCTTTTTATAAAAAATTAGATCATATTCCCCTTACATAAAAACATATGGACACATTTATAGGAGTTTGCCCCCACCTATGCCAACCTGTTAATGTGTTGGTGGGAGCTGTCCCACATCTATGGGGATGATAACCCCACAGACATCTGGTCCAATATTACGGACGTTATATTGATGACCTCATCCTCATTTGGTTGGGCAGCGACTCAGAGTTCTCAGAGTTTATTGATTATATTAATAGCAATACCATTGGTATTAGCTTCACTTCTGTATTACAATGGAATACCATTGATTTTTTGGATATCTCTTTGGAAGGAACCAAACAAGGACAGATTATCAGTAACATCTATAGGAAACCTACAGCTGGCAATGCACTACTGCATGCCAACAGTTGCCATCCTCGACATGTCCCCTTTGCAGTTGCAAAGGGACAATATGTTAGAGTAAAACTTAATTTTACCCTTGACCAAACGTATTGCCAACAATCTTTGGAACTGAGAAAAAGATTGAAAAAGAGAGGTTACTCTAGCCACATCGTTCTGAAAGCAGAACAACAGGTACAGAAAATTGACAGAAAAACTTTGTTACAGGAACGTTCAAAAGGTCGTTCCATCTCTGACACTGATTTCCAAGGTGTAACTTTTGTCACTGAATTCAGCTCCCAGTATACTGAGATATGTAAAATTGTTAAAAAAACATTTCAATTTTCTTTCAGCTGATGATAAATTGGAGAAATGTGTCAGTGATGGATTGCGTTGTTCGTATAAGAGAGCTAAAAACCTTGCCAATATGCTGGTTGGTACATAAGGGCTTATTCAAGTGTAGACAGAAGTGTCGGGTTTGTGAGTATATTATGGTGTCTAATATTTTTAAATCAGAAGTGACTGGTGAGACTTTTCCAATCAATAATTGTTTGAAGGGCACTTCCACATATGTCATCTACTTACTTACTTGTACACTCTGTCACCTACAATATGTAGGTTTAACTACTAATGAAATCAATATCCGTATTTGAAATCACTTGTCCACGATACAAGCAGGAGAAGCCAGTACTCCATTAGTTAGACACTTTCTCCGTTACCATAACAAGGACATTAGTAGTTTGAGATGGCAAGCGAAAGAAAAAGTTAACTGCCCCCCTAGAGGAGGTGATCATGACCAACTACTGTGAAAGAGGGAGATGTATTGGATCTTTAGACTTCAGGCCCGAGTTCCATCGGGCCTGAACTCTGAGTATGATCTTATCAATTTTTGGAAATAAAAACTCTTTCTACATATATACTTTTTCCATCCTCTCCCTCTTTCACAGTGTGTGTCCGTATCTGAGATTTAATAGGCCTAATAAGCATAAAGTTCCGATTTGCCCATGCAAGTTTATAATAAGGATTAAACACTTTCTTATATTTTAAGTGTTTTGTATACTAAGTAGTTAATGTGCTTAGTTTATACCTGCATAACTGTACTAGTACAATACACCTTCATTGGTATGTAATAATAAGATATATACAACTTGATTATGCATGCACTGGACTCATTGAGTTTTATATGATAATGTTATCTCTGTTACTATTATATAAGTTCTAATTATGTGCATATGAGATAGTAAATCCTTAGAATATACATGTTTAGAATATACATGTTTAGCATGATATTATTATTATTATTATTATTATCATCTTTTCTTGTGCATAAACACAGAAAAACATATATGTGAACTTGTAAATTTGTATGTGACTAATAATCCATTTTTTCTACCATTTTTCATCTATTAACATAAATGAACTGTGTCCCATACTTTGCATATGTTATCTGAGGCTTTTAATAGTATAATAATGGGTTACATTTATATAAAAAGAGCCCTTTAGCATTGATGTAGTAATTAAGTATTAACCTATCAGGTATCCCCAGCTGCCTTAAATAGGTTAGCAAGGGGTTTTAACTTTAGCTATGATTACGCCTTGACAGGCAAAACATGTCAGCAGCAGTTATCTTTTTTGTCAATGCTATAATTGTGACTGTTCATGACCATATTCTATGGCCTTTTTAATTTGAATAAAAATTAAGTTTTGTTTTGGAAACTAGCCTTCTGCATCTTTTTCTTTGCTCTATGACTATATATATATATATATATATATATATATATATATACATACAGTATATGCACATACAGTACATAAACATTTTTAGACATGTATATATATGTATCTCTATGTTAAAGCCCTTTGCAGTCCTTTTTTCCCCTGACATCTGAGACCTCATATCTTTGAGCCATTATAACTTTTTATTGCAAATTTTTTCCCCAATAATTTCTATCAGACATAGTTATAAATGTAAATGTACTTTTAAATGTATTTTTGATGTTTTTTTGTGACACTTTTTATTGGAGCGTAAGAGTTAACCAGAGTTCTGAAGTCACGCTAACCCAATTTGCGTTAAATTAAATTACACTTGCACAAACAGGTGTAATAAACCCAACATCGCTCGCACACAACTGTTAGCACGCCACTCGGAATCTGGACCTAAAACAGCAACCACGTTCCCTATACACATCTCCAATGTTTATCCGGGTTTGAGTCTGAGAAATTTTGAGGGTATTAAATATGGTAGGTTCTGTGAATGTTTCATGCTGTAAAGAATGAACTCTCCATTTATCCACTTTTCTTTTTTTTATTGCCTTATTCTTACTTCTTTATTTATAGGTAAAAGGTATTTGTGTTTTTTAAGGCTAAAGACCTTCAGTCCTGCAAAATTTGACCTTTGTCTTGAAACATCTGTTTGTGCACTGTTGGAAATCAAGTCTAAAGATAAAAACAAGCAACAATATAATGCGTATGGATGAATAGCCAAACGAGAGGGAGGCACATAATAAGCAGTAATTACTTACATTTAGAATTTTTTCAGTAAAATTTATTTAATGATACCAGTTGGATGTTTGTTGATGTCTGCATCTATAGGATGTAAGCAAAATATGGTTTAAATTAGTCAGACTCTGTGCATGCAAAAGGTAGATTGTAATCTCCCAGAAGGTAAGGGCTGAGATGTATAATTGACTTTTGCACAAATATGTTGCACAGCTATGTCTCAGTTAAATAAAACAAGTAGTCAACATAAATTATTTAGGACACATAGGTCACATAAATGGTGCGCTAAATGATCGCTGCTGAGTTAGAGCATGTATTGCAAGTTGAAGGTAAAAAGATAGCGCAAGAGCAAAAGACAACAGCACGCTAACTTCAGAACCCCGCTAATGCTTTCTCCCCATAGAATTCTATGGGGTGACCTAAAACAAACTATTTGTTATCGCTCGTGTGCTAACCCGACACTGTGCTAAATCAGTTGTGCCAAACCCGAAGGTGTTCTTCACATCAAATAATTTAATTTTTTATTTTTAAATATATATTTCTATATATATGATTAGTCTTTTGTAAAATATATATTGATTAGACTTGTGCATTCATTTTGTAACAAAAGCATTGCCGTTATGAAAAAGGGATATAGGTATTGTTTAAACAAAACAAATATCTGAAAGAATGCAAAGGGAAAATTAATAAACATTGCTGAATTTGACAATTTTCCTTAGTTTTGTTTAAAAAAAAAAAACTAAAATACTTACCTACATGAGCTGGAGAGTGAGCTAACCCACTCCGTAGTTAGTGCAAGCCGGGTTCTAGAGTGAAGAGAAGTGGGTTAGCGTGCTCTTCAGCGCATTTAGGTTAGTATTTTAGGTAAAGTAAATTTTTCCCCAGTTCTTTTTAAATATTTATATTCGTTTAACGAAAACAAATGTACATGTTTAACTAAAATTTGATATTCATTTAGTTTTAAATAAAACGAATGCCAAATAGTGCAGCCAGATTTCCCTGAATATTCGTTATGAAAAACTTGGACAAACCAAAAATATTTTGCCTGCACATCTCTAATATCTATACCTATACATCTATGTGAATATGTACAGATATATATGTATATTGAATACGCACACACACACATATATATATATATATATATATATATATATATGTATGTATATTGAATACACACACACATATATATATGGACTCCTTGCTCAGTGTGCTTAGAGGAATACTGCTACACCTCACTGACGAGGCCCAATGAAGGACAAAACGATCGTCTTGGGTTGCTGTGTTCCTTGCTCAGAGAGGAATTGCCTGGTATTTCGGCGCTGGACTGACTGTAATAGGCGGGATCAGACTGATATACTACAGGAAAGTTCTACTCTGTGAAAAGCATTGCTGGGCTAAAAGAAGTTGCACCCAGGTGGTAAATCGCTATAGAACAGGCTAACAATGGTATTGAGCTGGTTGTTCGTTCCTGTGAGTGCATTTCTCTCTGTATATTTAGTCTCCCTATGGGAAAAAGGGGCAACCAGACGTGGACTCCTTGCTCAGTGTGCTTAGAGGAATACTGCTACACCTCACTGACGAGGCCCAATGAAGGCCGAAACAATTGTCTGGGGTTGCTGTGTTCCTTGCTCAGAGAGGAATTGCCTGGTATTTCGGCACGGGACTGACCGTAATAGAAGGGATCAGACTGATATACTACAGGAAAGTTCTACTCTGTGAAAAGCATTGCTGAGCTAAAAGAAGTTGCACCCAGGTGGTAAATCACTATAGAACAGGCTAACAATGGTATTGAGCTGGTTCTTCGTTCCTGTGAGTGCATTTCTATCTGTGTGTATTTAGTCTCCCTATGGGAAAAAGGGGCAACCAGACGTGGACTCCTTGCTCAGTGTGCTTAGAGGAATACTGCTACACCTCACTGACGAGGCCCAATGAAGGCCAAAATGATCGTCTGGGGTTGCTGTGTTCCTTGCTCAGAGAGGAATTGCCTGGTATTTCGGCGCTGGACTGACCGTAATAGGCGGGATCAGACTGATATACTACAGGAAAGTTCTACTCTGTGAAAAGCATTGCTGGGCTGTAAAATCAGTGGATATAGGAGGCGCTATAGAGCTGTAGGATATATAGATATAAACAAATGTAAAATTCACTGTATCGTGACCAGTTAAAACATTCAAAAAATTAAAAATCCAAAAATCCCAATGACCCTTAAGGGATACGTTAAAATACTATTTATGTGCAAAATCTGTGATAAAAAATCGGTGATAATTAAAAATAAAGGAAAATATCTACGTACATATATATATAAAAACAATTTATCCAGGTGAAAAATCAAAGTGAAAAAAATGCAGTATATCAAAGTGCAATCAATGGTCAAGTGACAATATTTAGTAAAACACAGATGTGATATTTAATAAGTCAATGCATAAAGGTTGACACAAACAATCCATATAACAATCAATCATACATAAAATAAAGTAAAACCGGTTTAATCATACACACTATACATAACCCCTCAGATTCCCCAAATCAAATGTGGCTGGCGGAGAACACCTATAATGACTGTGTTCTAATCTTGGTGTTAGTAGTTCAAGGGGATCCCCCAAAGAAGATGGTCCGGAATGACAATGTGGGTTTAATTATTGTAAATCCAAAGATATAAATGTTAATGTTTCTGAATGGTGCCGTTATATCCCCAGTCTTTTTTGGTCACAAATAAAAGCCCACGATGGTATAGAGCTCCTTCCTTAATGTTCTCTTAGTTAAAGGCAATCAAGTATTTATAACTTAGCCGGGAGGCTCTCCTACCTTCTTACAAGTGTCTGCCAGCGATCTCCTTACCTGGCCCGACACTCCGGCTGCTCCTTTAGATGTCTGCTCAGCGAAAATCCTGTGAGTGACGTCACCCGGTTCCGGATCCTAGGTGACCACTTGCGCAAGTGTTTGTTTCCACAGGATGTCCTCTGTACACCAGGGTACAGAGAGTTCACTTCAGCTTCGGTCCTCCAAAAAATCGCAAACAGTAGCAGGTAAGTCTTCTACGCGTTTCAACCCCTTCTGGGTCTTTTTCAAGATGCTACTTCCTGCAACCTTTGCCCTTAAATCCACTCTCTGCACAGGTGATTCGCTATTGCTACAACACCTTTCCACAGGTAACTATTTCTTTATCAGATACAAGAGGTCTCTCACATTGCTGTCTAAAAGAAGTTGCACCCAGGTGGTAAATCGCTATAGAACATGCTAACAATGGTATTGAGCTGGTTGGTCGTTCCTGTGAGTGCATTTCTCTCTCTGTGTATTTAGTCTCCCTATGGGAAAAAGGGGCAGCCAGACGTGGACTCCTTGCTCAGTGTGCTTAGAGGAATACTGCTACACATCACTGACGAGGCCCAATGAAGGCCGAAACGATCGTCTAGGGTTGCTGTGTTCCTTGCTCAGAGAGGAATTGCCTAGTATTTCGGCACTGGACTGACCGTAATAGGCGGGATCAGACTGATATACTACAGGAAAGTTCTACTCTGTGAAAAGCATTGCTGGGCTAAAAGAAGTTGCACCCAGGTGGTAAATCGCTATAGAACAGGCTAACAATGGTATTGAGCTGGTTGTTCGTTCCTGTGAGCGCATTTCTCTCTTATTATGATTTACACCACCGTAAATCTCCTTCCTACAAAGTAGGTGAGATGGTATGGTTATCCACCAAACATCTGAATTTGAAAATCCCAACCAGAAAATTGGGGGCGCTCTACGTTGGACCTTTTCGGATCTCAAAAATTGTCAATCCCAATGCTGTCACTTTAGACTTGCCAGCCACAATTCCGATACATCCCAGATTCCATGTTTCCCTCCTCAAAACTTCTGCGGCGGAAGTCTCCTCCACTTCTGTCTCAGCAGCTCCTCTTGTGGATATTGTCAACCCTGACTACGAGATTGAGGAGATTCTGGATTCGAGATTCCATCACAATGAGCTCCAGTATCTCATCCATTGGAAAGGTTACCCTCATGACGAGGATTCCTGGGAGCCTTGTTCTAATTTCTCTGCTCCCAAACTGGTCTCCCTTTTTCACCGTCGGAATCCTGATCGCCCTAGACCCTGAGCCTTGGAGTGGCTCCTTTGGGAGGGGGTTCTGTCATGTCATATTGCTTTCTTCTCATCTGTCCCTTTTAATACCTGCTGAGCCCTTTATAAGCCGCCTCCTACCTACATCCTATGCTCAGTAATTTGATCTTGTTGTTGGTGCCTGCACAGGACTAACCTTGCTCTCATAGCTTAGCCTACTCCTAATCCGGTGTTGGCTTGTCTCAGCCTGGATCGAAAGACATCTACTACTTATCTCCTGCCTGAGTATCTCCAGGACATCGCTCGCTACGGAGGTAGCTGTCAGCTGTTCCACTACTACCACCTGGTACCTCTCTGCTTGCAACTCAGCAAACACCATTATCGGAGCCAAGTAAAGAACTCCTCCTACTCCTCTCTCCCCTGCACTTCCGGTTACATGAAGGGATGCTTCGGTAACCGCATCAGCTTGTGTACAAGCAGGATCGCTCTCTACAAATAAGGTACTGTGATATTTGAACCTCTTCACCAATTCTTATAACTAACTGCCATACTCAGAGGTAATTCAGCTCATATGGTGTTCACATGAAAAACGGATATTTATTCAAACAGGTATCTGTTTTGTTCATGTTTTATTGCCTGCTTACTTGAATATTAACCCTGTCTATTGCCTGTCTATCAGGACTCAATAGTCCAGCATAAAGTGTATCCTGTCTGAGAGAAATTAACTATTACATTCCTGCTTGTTAGGAGTCTTATGTTTCCAGGCTCTTGCAATTAACACCACACCACTTATCTGTGTTATATTAACTCTCTCTGGTTTGACCCCTGCAACTCCAACCTGTGTGTCAAAGCTTCTCTGACATATTTCACACTACTTTCTGGCTGTTTTCTGCTTCTCCCATATTGGGCCCTCAATCTAGGATCAGAACAGGGGTTTTGTGAATATCATACCCCGATATTTGTGAGACTGAGTGGATCTGAAAAATAATTCCTCACACTTAAATCCTCCCCTTACACAGATTTACCCCTCCACCCCTGCTCTCTCTCCCTCTGTCCTTTCTCATGTCAGCAACTGCTTACCTGGTATCTCTTCCTGGATGGCCTCTCACCACCTAAAGATTAACATGTCCAAGACTGAGCACATACTAATCTCCCCTCAAGATCTACGCCAACTTCTGACTTCTCTATCCCTGTCGACAGCATCACCATTTCCCCATCACTCCAAGTCTGCTGCCTTAGAGTTACACTTGACTCAAATCTATCCTTCGTCCCTCACACCCATTCGCTTTCTACATCCTGCCGCAACCACCTATGCAATATTTCCAAGTTTTGCCCTTTTCTGAGCGCTAACACCACAAAGCAAATAATCCACTCCCTTGTTATTTCCCGACTTGACTACTGCAATAACCTACTTACTGGCCTTCCTCTCTCCCGCCTCTCCCCCCTTCAATCCATCCTAAATGCCTCTGCCAGGCTAATCCACCTTTACCTTCACTTTGTTTTTGCTGCATCTCTCTGCGAGTCCCTTCATTGGCTCCCTATTCACAGCAGAATTAAATTCAAAATTCTCACCCTCACATACAAAGCTCTCACCAACACCGCTCCTATCTACCTATTCTCTCTAATAAACAAGTATACTCCAGCCTGCCCACTAAGATCCAACAATGACCTGCTCCTTGCATCTTCAATTATCACCTCCTCTCATGCTAGACTGCAGGACTTCTGTCGTGCAGCACCTACCCTCTGGAACTCTCTCCCTCGTGCTGTAAGGCTTTGCCTTAATCTTTCTTTCTTAAAATGCTCCCTAAAGACTTTTTTGTTCAGAGAAGTCTACCACCCAACTCAATAATAAATTAATTTCACTTCCCTCATCTTACTCTGCAATAACGTCTTTCTCAATCTTGCAGTCTTCACCTCCTGTTTCTCAAGCTTCTACCCTTCTTGATTGAAAGTTCCCATGGGAATAGGGCCCTCAATCCCTCCTGTATGTGTTTGTAGATTGTGTCCTGTCTCTTACAAGTTTTATATCATTGTTTTATTTAAATTAATTGTACCTATTGACAGCGCTGCAGAATATGTTGGCGCTTCATAAATAAAGTATAATAATGCCACCATTAGTGCGCAACTTGGATATTACATTTTCATGGTAAAGTGAACTAACCAGAGAAGGGTTAATTTGCACTGGTATCACAAGTTGAAAGTTATAGTTTGCGCTTTATTGCAAGCCAAAACTGCGCTAGCATATTTAGTGCACCTGAAGTAAACTGTAAGGGTAAAAAAAAAAACATTACACAAAACACATGTAAAACACTTTAAAATAAACTAATACACACATAAATATAACATAAAAAATAATATTTAAATTTATGCGTTTATATGTATAAATATGTATGTGCACATATACTGTACATATACATACACATAAATACACATGTAGACTTATATAGGCATATATATATATATATATATATATATATATATATATATATATATATATATATATATATACTAGTCCTAAAGCCCGGTCACATGGACCATTTTTTGCAGTACAGTGGTCCCACCACTTGCTCTCTCTCTCCCCCTCTCTTTTGTGCTCTCTCCCCCTCTCTTTTGCGCTCTCTCCCCCTCTTTTTTGCGCTCTCTCTCGCTCCACCTCTCTTTTGCTCTCTCTCTCTACCCCCTCTCTTTTTGCTCTCTCTCCCCCCTCTCTTTTGCTTTCTCTCTCTCCACCCTCTCTTTTGCTCTCTCTCCCCCTCTCTTTTGTGCTCTCCCCTTCTCTTTTGCGCTCTCTCTCGCTCCACCTCTCTTTTGCTCTCTCTCCCCCCTCTCTTTTGCTCCCTCTCTCCCCCTCTATTTTGCTTTCTCCCCCCCCCTCTCTTTTGCTCTCTCTCCCCCTCTCTTTTTCGCTCTCTCCCCCCTCTCTTTTTCGCTCTCTCCCCCCTCTCTTTTACGCTCTCTCTATACCCCCTCTCTTTTGTGTTCTCTCTTTTGCGCTCTCTCTCTCCCCCCCTCTTTTGCACGCTCTCTATCCCCCTCTCTTTTGCGCTCTCTCCCCTCTCTTTTGCTCTCTCTCTCCCCCTCTCTTTTGCTCTCTTTCTCCCCCTCTCTTTTGCGCTCTCTCTCCCCCCTCTCTTTTTTGTGCTCTCTCTCCCCCCTTTTTGTGCGCTCTCTCTCCCCCCCTCTCTTTTGCGCTCTCTCTCCCCCTCTCTTTTGCTCCCTCTCTCCCCCTCTCTTTTGCTGCCTCTCTCCCCCTCTCTTTTGCTATCTCCCCCTCTCTTTTGTGCTCTCTCTCTGCCCCTCTCTTTTATGCTCTCTCTCCCCCTTCACTTTTGCGTTCTCTCTCTCTCTTTTGCGCTCTCTCTCCCCCTGTCTTGCGTGCTCTCTCTCCCCTCTCTTTTGCGCTCTCTCTCCCTCTCTTTTGCGCTCTCTCTCTCTCCCCCCTCTATTTTGCGCTCTCCCCCCCCTCTCTTTTGTGCTCTCTCTCTCCCCCTCTCTTTGCTCTGTCTCTCTCTCCTTTTTGTTTGCTCTCTCTCCATCTCTCTCTTTTGCTCTGTCTCTTCCCTCTCTTTTTTGCTCTCTCTCTCCCTCCTCTCTCTCCCCCTCTCTTTTGCTCTGTCTCTCCCCCCTCTCTTTTTCTCTCTCTCCCCCCTCTCTTTTTCTCTCTCTCCCCCCTCTCTTTTGCTCTCTTTCCCTCCTCTCTTTTTCTCTCTCTTCCCCTCTCTTCTGCACTTTCCCCTCTCTTCTGCTCTTCCCCCTCTCTTTTGCGCTCTCTCTCCCCCCTCTCTTTTGCGCTCTCTCTCTCCCTCCTCCTTTTTGTTTGCTCTCTCCATCCCTCTCTTTTGCTCTGTCTCTCCCCCCTCTCTCTCCCTCTCTTTTGCTCTGTCTCTCTCCCCTCTCTTTTGCTCTCTCTCTCCATCCTTCTCTTTTACTCTCTCTCCATCCCTCTCTATTGCTCTCTCCCCCCCTCTCCTTTTCTCTCTCTCCCCCTCTCTATTGCTCTCTCCCCCCCTCTTTTGCTCTCTCTCTCCCCTCTCTTTTTTGCTCTCTTCCCCTCTCTTTGGCGCTTTCCCCTCTCTTCTGCTCTTCCCCCTCTCTTTAGCTCTTTCCTTTCTCTTTTTATCTCTCCAGCCTCTCTTTCTATTTCTCTCCCCTCTCTTGCGCTGATCACGCCCCCGCCACACCCACGTCCCTGCTCGACCACGCCCACGCTCTTGCCCGTGCCACGCCCACTCACCCATCCGGCCACAAACTGCTATTCATTACCATAACAGCACCCTGGCAGTTTTTGCTTGATAGTGAGAGTGCACACACCATACCTGTACATACAATATGTATTAAATTAAAAAGGACATGCTCTTCTATTTGAAGAACATTGGAATGTAAAGTATTTTTTTTTTACCAGTGTGCCCCATAGAAGTCTATGGGGAGAAGTTAGCGTGGTTTACAGTATCTGAAGACCTGATGTTAACGCTCATCGGACTTTCACTTGTGAGATAAATTTTTACTTTCAACGTGTAATATGCACGCTAACCATTCAAATTTAAATTTAAAAGATTATCACATTTTTTCTTTTTGCATAAAAAGGAGTTTATTTTTATTTAAAAAGGCACACTTGGTCCTATGCTGAGAAAAAAAGAGCAAATTTTATTTTTTTGCTTCTGTGGTGCAACTAACAACTGCTTCCAGAATCATGATTCCTTTGCAGTAGATTAATGCATATAATAGCAACGTGAGACATGAATATTGAAGAAGGACAGCATAATACATCCATGGAAAAGGATGGTGTGTGAGGAGAGGGTGGAGCAAAATGGAAAGAAGGTCAATTATACAAAGGGGGTAGAGGTTGTCATAAATAGAAGAGAGAAAGGAACATTTATTTTGTCTTATGACACTCATATGTCAAATGTAGATCAAAACCTCTTCAATTCAAATAAGCTTCATATTGAGTGGACGTATGGGTGAACAGTGAGTGCGGAGCTTGGGCAGTTCCTGGTTTTACTTTGGAACCTGGAACATTTACCCTGAAGGGGTGGCTGTGGGAGGGACCAAGGTGAGGAGCCATAATATGCAGCAAAGTTGGAAGCTCTGTTAATATTGTTCTTATAAATCATATGCTTTAATCAAAGATAATGGTGGCTATTCAGACAGATTTTAGTACCATAAAAATTGAAGAGAATAATCACCAAAGCTGCATATAATATTTCCTCTTCGTGTTATTGATGCTTTAACATCTACTTGGTACCATAACTCTTTCCATCCCTAATATAATCTGAGCTTTGTAACTGTTCCTTCTAATGGCACTGCACGCTGGAATCTATTGGCCTACAGTGATTTTACTTGTATCCTGGAAGTGATCTGCTCAGCATTGCTTTGAAATGGCAACACGATATAAACATATTTTTTTAGGACTGAACAAGAGCAGAGCCCCTAAAAAAGTTACAAACAACCCTCTCTGTATATAATATGAGCCGCAATGTCTGGGTTCAGGGTTATTTAAACAATTCCAAGTTGCTTTAATTGCTATTTATTTACTTTTAGCATTTTGTTCAGACGGATTCTGGCCCTGGAGGAATTTTCCTTAAGATGTTTTTTAAGCAGATAAAGTAGGTTTCTGTTGGGAGAGTTAATTTCTCATGCTGGTCTCACACTGTGTATCGTTAGGTTTGATATTTAGAGTTTAGTCTTTCTTTGAGTAACATTACAGAAAAGTTTGGTGGTACATGCTTTCTGATACAATTATGGGATGAAAAGGACATTATTGGTTGATGTCTTTGTTGTTGTTCAGTCCATTGCTCATTTTTGTTTTAAAACAAAATTTAAGGTTGATCACAATCTTGCACTTGTTTTCAGCAGATAAATATTTCTTAAATTTGATCACTATCCCTAAATGCTTTTTGTGTTAAAGCTCAACGTCTTTGCCTTTAAAAAAACCAACACAAAATAGATATCTACATTGTTAATCTGCATTGTTAATTATAAATAAAAAACAAAGCACGCAAGATTAACATTTTTGACTAAATGGATATTTCAAGAGTTTAGCAATTACTTCATTAAAAGGCTTGTATGTTTATTGATCTTTTTTAATATTGTGTAGTGATGCTAATAGGCAACATGTGTGCAATTCACCCGTTGTGCTTCAAAGCCATAGAGATAGCATTTTACAAGTGATATAGTGGGCATTCATGTTTGCTAATTTTTTTTTTTTTTTAACATTTTTATTGAGGAGTTGCATATTACAGTGGTTTGAAGCACCAGGATATATAAAAAATACAAATATGAGAAAATAAGTAGATAAGAACAAGAATTATGCATACAGCGGTATGGAAAACATACTGGTGTTCTGTAGGTGATTTCCCTCTTTTTAGTCCCTTTTAGACCTATTATTGACCACTCTTGGGTCCATATATACAGCATATAGGAAACATGTAGGGATCAGTATTTACAAACATAACATACACAAAAACTAACTAGATAATAAAACTGCACTGGAGTGGTTACATATTACAGTGATTTGAAGCACCAGGATATAGAAGAAATACAGATATAAATAAGAAAAGTAAATAAAAACAAGAATTATGCATTCAGCGGTATGTGAAACATTCTGGTGTTCTTTGGGTGATTTTCCTCTTTTTTATCCCATTTAGGCATGTCATGGACCACTCTTGGGTCCATATATACATTATATAGGAAACTTATAGGGATCAGTAAGTGCAAACATAACATACACAAAAACTAGCTAAATAAAAAAACTACAATTGCCTATTTATATCCAGAGGAAGAGTAATGATAGAGTGTTTTATTAGCGGGGGTGATTGGCTGCTGATGACATACAAACTTAACTGTGGGTGTATCTAACAGAGCCTCGTAGAAAAATTATCATGAGGGTAATTACAAGAGGCTTATGCCTAAAATAGAGAGCAGGTTTATAATCTGGAACCCTAGGTGTAAGTGAGGGAAAGATGTCAAAGCTTTAAATATGGCTAGCGATTTGATGCTAAGACATATGACAACCTGGTCGCCGGCAACGCAGCCATTTATACATCAAAGTTGGCCAGCTTCATATACTGCTCAAACGCCCTCTATGCCGGGGGGTGATGAAGTTAAAATCAAGTTGTGTTTCCCTAGGTTACATTAAGGATCTCTGCTGCCGGTACCCACATATTACATAAATGTGCAAGTATAATCATCCCCCAACACATTACCCTCACAATATGATAGCGCAAAAACAGGGAGCAACAAACAATCAACAGATCCCTTGAACTAAGCATATACGCAGTGCTACTACCTTATGTAACTTAACAAACTGATGGTTCTGTACAGCATGGTTCTCAGCCAGTATCAAAACACCAGTGTGCCCACACAAGCATCGCCACATAACAAGGGACGTGCCGTGCATTCATGTAGTTGGTACGATGTCTCCCAAGAAATAGTCCGGTGGCTTTTAGTCTGTCTTCAGGTTGTTTTGTGACCCCGCCAGACGCTTGGGCTGCAAAACATAACAGTGTCCATAAGTTTATATCCACCGCGGTCTGTAGTGCGGGGGCGCAGGTGTTTTTCCCCGGATTAAGCCGTATAGACACTTGATGCGGTGGTGTTCCTGCCTTGTAAAACAGGGTGAGCAGGAGGGCCGATTTATCGGTTCGTTGTGGGTCAGGCTGATATTCGCCAGAGGGGCCCCCAACACCAGATAGCGGCTCCCGGTCTGTAAGCTTTGTAGATGGGGCATATGTGCAGGGGATCATCTTGTTTGAAGGCGACTGCAGAGGGCGATGTTCCCCATTAGACAGGTTGCTGGCGGTTTCCCTGTGATGGACGATTTGTAGATTTTCGTCGCCATCTGCATCAAGTAGGATGGGATGCTGTTTTGTAGTCAGTTCCGTTGCTTTAAAGGCAGCTGTCCCAGTTTGTTGCTCTGCATCCTCCTCTCTCTCCTGTATTCTATGTATTAGAGAATCATAAGGTGCAGACTCTATGAGCCGGCGCATAAGGGATGCAAGCTTTACCGGCATGTCCTCCAAGAGCTCTAAATTGTCTACTCCCGCCATGAATTGTTTCTTCACCCTTTTAGAGGTCCCGCCAGAGTAGAACCTTGCTAATTAGCTTGTCAGCACTCAGTCCAGTGTTATAGGTTGTAGAGACTCAGTAAGCCAGCTTGCTCTGACAGCACTGATCACCCGGCTCTACCCGGGGGGGGGGGGGGGGTTGCCTATGAAAGGTAGGCCGCCGCCATAGGCCCTTAAACTCCGATCCGGACCTCCAGTATCATGGAAATAGCAAGAAATAGAGAAATATAGTGCCACAATGACCAATACTGTGGGGTGTTTAGATGGTATATTCTATTCCTGCTGTTTATGGGTAATAACCGGCGGATTATTACAGATTCCTCTGGAGCTCACAGAAAATGCGTCCTATCCAGGATACAGCTCGGACACGCCCCCCCGTTTACTAATTTTTTATTAGTGTAAAAGTACTTATTATTATTTTTTAATTTTAATATATTGAGCTGATAGCGTTTACACCGATTTGGTGATATTGTCTTTCAATATGGAGACGGGAAATTTTTGCCTATGCACAAAACTCATTTTACATGTGAAAACTCTTGGGGTACCTGGGCACCAGGTTCGCCCCAGTTATGTTAATTTATATATGTCATCTTGGGAAGATAATTTTGTCTTCAGTTCGCTTGACTGGGAGGAGAACCTGGTGGCCCATTATATATTTATTGATGATATTTTCTGTAAATGGAAAGGTACGAAAGAAGATTTAGATAATTATATGAATCACTGAAACTCAAATAATAGGAATATAAATCTGACATGGGAAAGTAGTCAAAAATAAATAACTATTTTAGGTTTGGTTTATATAGAACATATATAGGACATATTAAAATCCAACATTATTTTAAGCAGGTAAATGTTAATAATTATATTGAAACTAATAGTTATAACCTGGATAATTGGCTTAAGCATATTCCCAAAGGCCAATGTCATAGGTTAAAGAGGAATTGCACAAAAGTTAATGTTTTTCAAGAACACTCAAATACACTCAAAGATAGATTTTTAGAGAAAAATTATAATGAACAAAATATTAATTGTTTTATAAAAGACTAGATTACAAGTGGAGGCCTATTTCAACTTGCACCCTTAAAGGGGCAAATTAAATCATTTGCAGGTGCACGTTAAATAACCAACCATTACAAGTCGCTGGTTAATGCTCCTGCAAGCACGCAGTTTCACTTTGCGCTTAGCGAAATTAACCTGAGGTCAGACCTCTGGTTAGAGAAATAAATGTGCCCCAATTGCCCCCAAAATAAAGTGCACAGTTTCTAAATATAAATAAAAAATGAGCATTTAAAAAACAAAAAACAATGAAACTACACAAAGCAGTTATAAAGGGTTAAAGTGAGGGGATGCCGAGTGCTTGGGAAAAAAAAAACAGCACTGAAAGTGCCTTTACATTGAGTTGAATGGGGACTGTGTTTTTATTGTAAATATATATATATATATATATATATATATATTTATGTGTTAATATGTGTATATACATATATAAACACATAAATATATATGTATATATTCATATAAATATATATTTTTATTTTGATGAGTGAATTGCCCCAGGTGCTGTGCTAGGTGCTATGCTGTGTCTCTTGGCATGAGAAAGAAGCTCCCATTGGAGCCTATGGAAGCGCTTTCGTGAGTGCAAGTCTTCCAGGCAATGCAAAAGCAAAGTTACATTTGCATTGCGCCTAACTTGTAATACCAGTGCACATTTACATGCGCTGATATTACTGAGTGGTGCGCTAATATGATGCTCGCAAAAGCACAATATCGCGCTCCACTTGTAATCTAGGCCTTAGAAAGTGGAGATAGAAATACATTTCTATCATGTAAGAAGAATGATAAAGAACATAAGGGTGATATTTTTAAAGAACATAATGTTGGACTGGTTATCAGGGGTGTATTATAGCCTAGGCAGACAAGGCACTTGCCTAGGGTGGCAGATTAGGGAGGGGGTGGAACTTTTTGCAGGCACTCACATCAAGAATTGGCAATTTATTGATGACCAGAGGCTGCCCTACATATAACGCTATATTGCGCTCCCATAGTAAGTCTGACTACACAAATGGACCCAGGTAGCACTAGGGGGCACACTTCAGTGACTGAGTATCACACCTCTGCTCCTGTCCTCTGTCTCTCTGGGGGAGTTGGGATTCAGAGCCGGTCAGATGGACGGCATTGAAGCACATCGCTTCACCTCCCACACCAGCCCTCTCACTGCAATCCCATTGGATCTTCACTATCAAACAATCAGTGCTAGCCATGTGTGGTGACATCATCCAGCCTGTCAGCTGATTCAACACTTGTTAAAGAGCTCCTGCACCAGTCAGCTGGAAATAACCTTTTGAGTGCTGCACAGACATAAGGTAGACTGTGGGGAAGAGTGAGTGGCAGGAGCGGGGCTAAGTGCACCACAAACTTCTGTTAATAAAAAGGCAGAAACAGCTGAGCATGTCATTCTAGAAGGTTCTGGAAACATGCTTATGAATGCTACACAAAAACACATTGGGTTGTTGCATGCATACCTGGTAATGCCCAGAATAAGCTGATTCAAAATATATTAATTGCACTACTGCCCATGTGCATTGTACTACCTATTTGCATTTTACTTTTGGATTGCTTGTTACATACATAAATAATGTAATAATGATAGTAGTAAAGTAGTAAAATGATGCCAAGCAGTGTACAAAAACAATACATTTAACTGAGAAGAGGAGAATGCACTTTCATTATAAAAATAATAACATTATATATATATATACAGGTAAGATAGTTTGATTATATCTGCACTTGACAAAGGGACCAATGTGGTCTCAAAACTTTATGTTCTACTTTTAATCTTGATATATTATATGTAACGTTTTATTGCAAAGACCAATGAGTGCTTATTTTTGCTAAACTATTTGGATTGATTATATAGCTCAGTGGCACTGAAGAACATTATTATATGGAGTGCATCGATTTGGAATACTTATATTCTCCCTAAGTGTGATGCGGGAATCCAGACATGGACCCGTTGCTCAGTGTGCCTAGAGGGATATGGCTGCACCTCACTGACGAGGCCCACAATAGGCCGAAACGTACGTCTGGGGTTTTGCTGTTTCTCTCGTTCAGAGAAGAATTGCCTGGTATTTCGGGGCTGGACTGTACTGTGAAGTAAGGATCAGACTGATATGCTTCAGGAAAGTTTTTCTCTGTGAAAGGCACATGTTTAGCAAAAAGAGGCTGCTTCTTGGGTGGTAACTAGCCATAGAACAAGCTATTATGCTATTGTTCGTTTCCAGGTTGAGCGCTTCTCTCTTTTTATTTATGCAAATTATGACATTTTGGGAAGTCTCCCTAAGTGTGATGCGGGAATCCAGACGTGGACCCGTTGCTCAGTGTGCCTAGAGGGATATGGCTGCACCTCAATGACGAGGCCCACAATAGGCCGAAACGTACGTCTGGGGTTTTGCTGTTTCTCTCGTTCAGAGAAGAATTGCCTGGTATTTCGGGGCTGGACTGTACTGTGAAGTCAGGATCAGACTGATATGCTTCAGGAAAGTTTTTCTCTGTGAAAGGCACATATTGAGCAAAAAGAGGCTGCTTCTTGGGTGGTAACTAGCCATAGAACAAGCTATTATGCTATTGTTCGTTTCCAGGTTGAGCGCTTCTCTCTTTTTATTTATGCAAATTATGACATTTTGGGAAGTCTCCCTAAGTGTGATGCGGGAATCCAGACGTGGACCCGTTGCTCAGTGTGCCTAGAGGGATATGGCTGCACCTCACTGACGAGGCCCACAATAGGCCGAAACGTACGTCTGGGGTTTTGCTGTTTCTCTCGTTCAGAGAAGAATTGCCTGGTATTTCGGGGCTGGGCTGTACTGTGAAGTCAGGATCAGACTGATATGCTTCAGGAAAGTTTTTCTCTGTGAAAGGCACATGTTGAGCAAAAAGAGGCTGCTTCTCGGGTGGTAACTAGCCATAGAACAAGCTGTTATGCTATTGTTCGTTTCCAGGTTGAGCGCTTCTCTCTTTTTATTTTTATATATATGCATTGAGCAATGATACTTTTTTATTGGACTAACTATACATTTATAAGATGACAAGCTTTCAGAAGAATGTCTTCCTTTTTAAAGTCTGAAGCAATACTGACCAATTTGATGGAATTTACAGATTATATCTTAAAACAGAGGATGGCTAAAAAGACAGAAAGGGTTACAGAGGTCTGAATGCAGGGAGAGGAGGGGGTGTAGTAAAAATCATGAGGGGGTTAAGGAGAAAGAGGCACACAGTGTCAGTAAAGGATAACAGACAGGGGAAATAAATGGTTATACACAGAGCATATACTGACATAAAGTTATATATATCAACATAGAATCAATATGTATAAAGATGTGAAATTAGGTATACAGGGAATATAATATAGTCAAAAAAGGAGAAAAATAAAGGGTAATAATAATTTACACTGAAATAATATATATTTCAGTGTAAATAGTATATATTTTTAAGTCAACGTTTCGGCTACAAATCTAGCCTTTTTTCAAGACAATTGTCATGGAATGGCGCTTTGAAACGCCGAGTTGTTGTTACACTGATTCAGATTGTCTTGCAAAAGGCTAGATTTATAGCCGAAACGTTGACTGACACTTTTATGATGAATTATATGAAATAAAGATTGTTTCTACTACTGTCAAGACCTGTGAGTGCCCTTTTTTTGTTGAAGTTATTTATTTATATATAGTTGTGCTCATAAGTTTACATTCCCTGGCAGAATTTATGATTTCTTGGCCATTTTTCAGAGAATATGAATGATAACACAGAAACTTTTCTTTCACTCATGGTTAGTGTTTGGCTGAAGCAATTTATTATCAATCAACTGTGTTTACTCTTTTTAAATCATAATGACAACAGAATCTACCCAAATGACCCTGATCAAAAGTTTACACACCCTGGTGATTTTGGCCTGATAACATGCCAAAATCACCACAAAGGGGTTTGAATTGCTATACAAGGTAACCATCCTCACCTGTTGACACAAAGGGGTTTGAATTGCTATACAAGGTAACCATCCTCACCTGTGATCTGTTTGCTTGTAATTAGTGTGTGTGTATAAAAGGTCAATGAGTTTCTGGACTCCTGACAGACCCTTGCATCTTTCATCCAGTACTGCACTGACGTTTCTGGATTCTGAGTCATGGGGAAAGAAAAAGAATTGTCAAAGGATCTGTGGGAAAAAGGTAGTTGAACTGTATAAAACAGGAAAGGGATATAAAAAGATATCCAAGGAATTGAGAATGCAAATCAGCAGTGTTCAAACTCTAATAAATAAGTGGAAAATGAGGGGTTCTGTTGAAACCAAACCACGGTCAGGTAGACCAACTAAAATTTCAGCCACAACTGCCAGGAAAATTGTTCATGATGCAAAGACAAACCCACAAATAACTTCAGGTAAAATACAGGACATGTGGTGTGGCTGTTTCAAGATGTACAATAAGGAGGCACTTGAAGAAATATGGGCTGCACGGTCCACAAATTCCACAAAGTATCCCGCTTACAATACGCCAAACAGCACAGCAACAAGCCTCAAACCTTCTGGCACAAAGTCATTTAGAGTGATGAGACCAAAATTTAGCTTTTTGGCCACAACCATAAACGCTACATTTGAAGAGGAGTAAACAAGGCCTATGATGAAAGGTACACCATTCCTACTGTGAAACACAGAGGTGGATTACTGATGTTTTGGTGATGTGTGAGCTACAAAGGCACAGGAAATTTGGTCAGAATTGATGGCAAGATGAATGCAATATGTTATCAAACAGAACGCCTCATTTTACACTTCTCGATTAGAGTTTGAACACTGCTGATTTGCATTCTCAATTCCTTGGATATCTTTTTATAGCCCTTTCCGGTTTTATACAGTTCAACTACTTTTTTCCCACAGATCCTTTGACAATTATTTTACTTTCCCCATGACTCAGAATCCAGAAACGTCAGTGCAGCACTGGATGAAAGATGCAAGGGTCTGTCAGGAGTCCATAAACATATTGACCTTTTATACACACACACACTAATTACAAGCAAACAGATCACAGGTGAGGATGGTTACCTTTAATAGCCATTCAAACCCCTTTGTGTCAACTTGTGTGCATGTTATCAGGCCAAAATCACCAGGGTATGTACATTTTTGATCAGGGTCATTTGGGTAGTTTCTGTTGTCATTATGATTTAAAAAGAGTAAACATAGTTGATTGATAATACATGGCTTCAGCCAAACACTAACCATGAGTGAAAGAAAAGTTTTTGTGTTATCATCCATATTTTCTGAAAAATGGCCAAGAAATCATAAATTCTGCCAGGTTATGTAAACTTATGAGCACAACTGTATATATATATATATATATATATATATATATATATATATATATATATATATATATATATATATATATTATATATATACATGCACACACACTTAGCATAGAGTAAATCCACACTCCCTGGATTTTAAAAGGCAAACAGTAGTTTATTTTAGTGTGACGTTTAGAGACATACAGTACGTCCCTTCCTCAGGTAAATAGTATCAATGGAAAACTAACATTTAAACCATACAGTCCCATCCCCCATTGTGCAAAGCCATCCAACCAGTGCTAGGCTAGCGCAAGGGTGTTTACAAGCTCAGTGTCAGAAAAAGTTGAAAGCAACAGTCTAATCCCTGGTTACATAAATTTTTTTTAAATATAAAACATCAAAATGAAACATGTGGAACATGGAACAATAGAGTATATTAACAAAATCATCAGGCCTGACTGGATACTAGATAAGTTACATGGCATAAAATGAGTTAAATAGATAGAAAACATTCTAATGGCAAGCTGTATATCCAAGTAATAAATCAAAGTTTAATTTCACTTACTTTAGTAAGTAGATGATAGTGTAACATGTGTTATGAGTGGTCTCTAACCCTACCCCCTATGTGGGCGGTATTCTGCATACATGGAAAATACTTATGATACAGTTATTGTGTATTTTTATATAATAAAACACCTTTTCACTCCTCATACCTATTGATATGATGCATTCTTAGCTCAATATAGGACCGGTTCAACAGCGGTTGGCAACAACTCTATGCAGTTTCATAATGAAGTAGAGGGGGGCAAAGAAATGCTTCTATTCTGAGTAAGCTTAGCCTAAAATTCTTTTTTTATGTTCTATTCCAAAGTGTTCTGCTTTCTAATTAATTCATGTGCTATAATTTTATATTACCTTACACGTATTTTGTTTAAAATGCCCTCTTTAAAAGATGTTGAACTGAGATAGAAATAATAATCATCTTTAAAAAAAATGAACATAAATGTATACACTGTGCACCATTAAGAAGGATATAGCTGAAGCTATCCATTTATGGGTGATCTTAAACTTTAACAAATGAATTCGGAAGACCTAAGGAAGTAAAAGGTAAACCACATTGTGAAGGTCTTGAAGGTAAACTGCTGTTGACTGAATGAGAGAAACCACACTCACATTTAATGGAGATATAACTTAGATTCTGGTGTACATAGGAAGTAAAGGAAACAATATACAAATGAGTCAGTACAGTATTTGTGCCGTATTTCAATACTTTTAGTTTGTAAATAAACATAAAACTCAAGAACTCAATAAAATAACAACTAATGTTTGAGTGTAATCTCATAGAGACTGCATAGAGAGGTAAAAATGTAACTAGTGCTGCCAGGTGACTTCATAAGCAGGAAGAGATGTTGGAAGATAAACAAGTATATCTAAAAGCTATAGATGATAGAGTACAAAGCCTAAGAAAATGCTGGGCATAGAGGACATGTATCTTTGATGTGTTAATCATATCTTTGTGAACCCACTTCACTCAGTAAGACTCAAATATTATTAGTCTGTAGTCATTATGTACATTATGATTAAAGCTTTAGATTACAGTCTATAAACTGCATGACATGCAATAAAAACATCAAAGGGACAGTCTAGTCAAAATTAAACTTTCATGATTCAGATAGGGCATGCAATTTTAATCAACTTTCCAATTTACTTTTATCATAAAATTTTCTTTGGTCTCTTGGTATTCTTTGTTGAAAGCTAAACCTACAGTAGGTAATCTCATATGCTGATTTCTAAGCCCTTGGTGACCACTTCTTATCTCAGTGCATTTTGACAGTTTTCACAGTTAGTTCTAGTTCACGTGTGCTATATAGATAATATTGTGCTCACTCTCGTGGAGTTACATATGAGTCAGCACTGATTGGCTAAGATGCAAGTCTGTCAAAATAACTGAAATAAGGGGGCAGTCTGCAGAGGCTTAGATACAAGGTAATAACAGAGGTTAAAAGTATATCAATATAACAGTGTTGGTTATGCAAAACTGAGGAATTGGTAACAAAGGAATGATCTGTCTTTTTACAAAATTCAAAGTCAGGAGTGCACTGTCTCTTTAAAGAGCTTAGAGAATTAGTATGTTTTAGTAGAAGTTTCAATTATTTGCTTAAATATTTATTTATGCTTAACCAAGGTCCAATATTATTATAGCCCCATATTTTTCATGCTGGTACAGAACGTTGTAGACTGTAAATTATATGAACACATCTAATATGAAAGGAACATATAGTTATTTGGTCTGTAGTATCCTCCATTGATCACATAATGAATTCAGGCTCAAAGGTTTACCATAAGAATGATCAGATATAACTTTAAGATCAAATTAAATACAGCAAGTTCTACTTTAAACACCTTTTAAGCTAGAGTGTGACTTTAGGGCAGCCTAAAATGTTGCTAGTATCAGTTTCAGTTCAGGAGTATGTTTCTTCAAAGTTGTAAAATCCACTATAGTAAATAGCAGTGCGATAAATTATAGAATGGCTGTTCCTTGTTCTATCTCATGGAAGAAAGAGTTATATAAATGACTGGAAATTTACAGTAGTCCCAGCATAGTAAGAAGCTGCAATGAGTGAGTGCAAAATATTAGATGTGTCCCCCTTTATCTAACATTGAGCTGGCTAGTAAAGAAAATGCAAGATTAGGCTGCAGTGGTGCCTCCCTCACTGTACCGTTGACTACAGAAGAGTGGAAGGGGGCTTGTAATGCACATTTTCATTCTAATTGGGGTGTTGGTTTTGCCCAGAAACACTGTCATGAGGAATGCTTTGTGTCTATAGTATGTTTTAGAGGGGGATTTGTGATAATTTGTGGCTGTTTCTGCTGATAAGGGCTTGTTCCTTAATTGTTGGGCCCTTTAGCCAATCTGGAGACAGGTACCAAAACATTATGGACAGTTTGCTCTTCCTAAGCAGTAATACTGCTTTAGCATAAATCCCTGCTAGTTTCAACAACATCACATGCCACTCAACAAAGTCTGAGCCATCCCTGAATCTAAATCCAATAAAACATCTGTAGTACAAACCGGAATGCCAAATCTCAGTTTGTAAGACGTTCTTCTATGGCAGAAGTGGCAGTAATTTTGTAAGCTGAATAGATGAAAAACTTCTATATCTATATCTTGTTGAAAACATATATAGAAGGGTCATTATAGCCAAAGTAGGTGTACTGCTTGTTGCTAATAAATGTTATTGTTTCAATTTCACCTAGGACACTAATTAATTTTGTCCATATATTGTAGACACACACACACACAATAAACACAGCAAACACATGAAGAGCTTACAGATAAAAAAATCAGTATTTATTTTGAGAAATAACTGTAAAAGTTTTTGTATATTTTGAACAAATTACTACATTTATAAAAATGGTTCACACACAAAATATACCTTAAGAAATCATAAAGAAAACAATGTTAGATAGGAATTCAGGGACAGTACATAATAGACTCATCAGACGCTAGTTAATATAATCATTCATAAACCAGCCCTTAAAGTATTCCAGAAAAAAAATATTCATAATGCACTTACACGGGTATGGGCAGGGTATGAACTAGATAAATCACAGGAAAAAACACCTTTGTGGTAATGAAAGCCATATCATTGAAATGCTACACGTTTTTGATAAAGAATATTATGCACTGGTCCTAATAGTATTTAGTGTACAATACTAAAAGGGATTACTAATATGGCATTACATTATAACTTATATAGACTTCCATTTAAAGTACTCATGGCTTTTCACAAGGTTTTTAAAAACAAATACATAACCCATCAATCCATGTTTTCAAATACATTTGTTTTGTAGCAGCAGATATGTAGGACAAACTGGAATGCTGCACTGTTCTTCCAAATCAGTCTGTGATGTTTATAGACAAAAGGTTATTGTTTTATTTGGAATAAACTCAGGGAACAGGGAGGTTTAGTTCCTTTAAGAGTTTTCCTTTTTTGCAAGAGCTGTGGTTTTGGGGCCTAAATATCATTGGCTTTTTTTTATTATTGCATTGTGTTTGAATTCAGTCCAACAATGAGATATATATCATATACTATCAGAAGAGCAAAAGTAGTGTGGATATTCTCTGCTTTACCAAGGCTGGCTCAAGATATTGCACTGCCTGGGTCCGAGAATGCAATGACGCCCCCCCAGTAGTAACATTACTGATTAGCAGATCAACCTTCTAGTCTAGCCGCTGACCTTACTAAGCCTGTCTGCCTACCTGCAGGCAACCAATGCTTATGCACAATTGTGTAATAAATGGTAAGGTAATTAGGTAAGAGATACACTTGTTTCACCTTGACTGTCGCCCCTGGCCGGTTCTGTGTATTTGTGCATGATGAGTTTATGCTGCTTGATGCCTGCAACTTCCTCCATGGAGAGAGAGGACAGGAGTCATCTGGGTCTGACAGTGACTAACTCAGACACTGAAGTGATGCTTCTGTTGAGATGTTTATAAATATTAATAACTAAATTTATTAAAAATGATTTTAAAATATTAATATTTCATCCCAATTAAAAATAACTAAATATTATGAACACAGTGACTATATTTATGCAGTAACTAGGATATCAATTATGATCAAATATATATCTGATTTAGTGATGTCGTGAATAGTTCTCCGGCGAATAGTTCCCGGCGAACATAGCATGTTCGTGTTCGCCGTGGCGGGCGAACATATGCAATGTTCGATCCGCCCCCTATTCGTCATCATTGAGTAATACTTTGACCCTGTACCTCACAGTCAGCAGACACATTCCAG